>NC_060244.1:6585000-6886250 GCF_021155785.1 Neodiprion fabricii
AGTTAATAGAGCAGTACCGCCCCCCTACACGCCCGCCCGCCCTCCCTCCCTCCCACCCGCCCGCCCGCCCGCCCTCCCTCCCTCCCTCCCGCCCTCCCTCCCGCCCTCCCTCCCCGCCCTCCCTCCCACCCTCCCTCCCGCCCTCCCTCCCGCCCCCTCCCCCCTCCCCCCTCCCCCCTGCCCCTGCCCCTCCCCCTCCCCCCTTCCCCTCCCCCCCTCCCCCTCCCCCTCCCACCTCCTCCTCCCCTCCCCCGCCCCCCTCCCCCTCCTCTCCTCTGAGGAGAGGAGAGGTCCTCTCCCACGACCCGCCCCTCCCCCTCCTCTCCTCTGAGGAGAGGAGAGGTCCTCTCCCACGACCCACCCCGCCTCCTCCTCGTCCACCTGGTCCTCCTCCTCGTCCAGCTCGTCCTCCTCCTCGTCCACCTCCGACCACCTCGGGTAATACCTGGATATGTATAAGATTATTCATAGCTACTGAATATGTGCTTGCACGAAAAATGAATTGAAATAATTTATTGTAAAAGTGACAAGTTTGTAATATTTCAGATGAAATATAATTACAATTGCCTTCAAAAATTATAAGAATATTAATTAATTAATTGATAATATAATAAATTGTATAAGATTATTCATAGCTACTGAATATGTGCTTGCACGAAAAATGAATTGAAATAATTTATTGTAAAAGTGACAAGTTTGTAATATTTCAGATGAAATATAATTACAATTGCCATCAAATATTATAAAAGTGTTTTACTCACCCAGCACAAATCCCCGTCCTCCTCGTCCTCCTCCTCGTCCACCACCGACCATCTTCAACCACCTCAGGTTATACCTTGAATAGTAATAAATATTTTCAGTATAAGAACAAATCAAAAATAATGTGTAAGGTTTGATATAATTTTTTTATCGATATAATCTACCAGATAGATTATGAGAAAATTATGAAGTTATAGAAATTTTATTAGCGTACTGACAGCTACCGAATTTTGGGTTGCGTGAAAAACGAATTGAAATAATTTATTGTAAACGTGAACCAGGAACCACGGAGCGCTTATCCTGGAAGTCGAGAAATTTTATTAGCGGACTGTCAGCTACCGAATTTTGGGTTGCGCGAAAAACGAATTGAAATAATTTATTGTAAACGTGAACCAGGAACCACGGAGCGCTTATCCTGGAAGTCGAGAAATTTTATTAACGTACTGACAGCTACCGAATTTGGGGTTACGCGAGAAACGAATTGAAATAATTTATTGTAAATATGAACCAGGAACCACGGAGCGCTTATCCTGGAAGTCGAGAAATTTTATTAGCGTACTGACAGCTACCGAATTTGGGGTTACGCGAAAAACGAATTGAAATAATTTATTGTAAACGTGAACCAGGAACCACGGAGCGCTTATCCTGGAAGTCGAGAAATTTTATTAGCGTACTGACAGCTACCGAATTTGGGGTTACGCGAGAAACGAATTGAAATAATTTATTGTAAATATGAACCAGGAACCACGGAGCGCTTATCCTGGAAGTCGAGAAATTTTATTAGCGTACTGACAGCTACCGAATTTGGGGTTACGCGAAAAACGAATTGAAATAATTTATTGTAAACGTGAACCAGGAACCACGGAGCGCTTATCCTGGAAGTCGAGAAATTTTATTAGCGTACTGACAGCTACCGAATTTGGGGTTACGCGAGAAACGAATTGAAATAATTTATTGTAAATATGAACCAGGAACCACGGAGCGCTTATCCTGGAAGTCGAGAAATTTTATTAGCGTACTGACAGCTACCGAATTTGGGGTTACGCGAGAAACGAATTGAAATAATTTATTGTAAATATGAACCAGGAACCACGGAGCGCTTATCCTGGAAGTCGAGAAATTTTATTAGCGGACTGACAGTTACCGAATTTGGGGTTGCGCGAAAAACGAATTGAAATAATTTATTGTAAACGTGAACCAGGAACCACGGAGCGCTTATCCTGGAAGTCGAGAAATTTTATTAGCGTACTGACAGCTACCGAATTTTGGGTTGCGCGAAAAACGAAATGAAATAATTTATTGTAAACGTGAACCAGGAACCACGGAGCGCTTATCCTGGAAGTCGAGAAATTTTATTAGCGTACTGACAGCTACCGAATTTGGGGTTACGCGAGAAACGAATTGAAATAATTTATTGTAAATATGAACCAGGAACCACGGAGCGCTTATCCTGGAAGTCGAGAAATTTTATTAGCGGACTGACAGCTACCGAATTTTGGGTTGCGCGAAAAACGAATTGAAATAATTTATTGTAAACGTGAACCAGGAACCACGGAGCGCTTATCCTGGAAGTCGAGAAATTTTATTAGCGGACTGTCAGCTACCGAATTTTGGGTTGCGCGAAAAACGAATTGAAATAATTTATTGTAAACGTGAACCAGGAACCACGGAGCGCTTATCCTGGAAGTCGAGAAATTTTATTAGCGGACTGACAGTTACCGAATTTGGGGTTGCGCGAAAAACGAATAGAAATAATTTATTGTAAACGTGAACCAGGAACCACGGAGCGCTTATCCTGGAAGTCGAGAAATTTTATTAGCGTACTGACAGCTACCGAATTTGGGGTTACGCGAGAAACGAATTGAAATAATTTATTGTAAACGTGAACCAGGAACCACGGAGCGCTTATCCTGGAAGTCGAGAAATTTTATTAGCGGACTGACAGCTACCGAATTTTGGGTTGCGCGAAAAACGAATTGAAATAATTTATTGTAAACGTGAACCAGGAACCACGGAGCGCTTATCCTGGAAGTCGAGAAATTTTATTAGCGTACTGACAGCTACCGAATTTGGGGTTACGCGAGAAACGAATTGAAATAATTTATTGTAAATATGAACCAGGAACCACGGAGCGCTTATCCTGGAAGTCGAGAAATTTTATTAGCGGACCGACAGCTACCGAATTTTGGGTTGCGCGAAAAACGAATTGAAATAATTTATTGTAAACGTGAACCAGGAACCACGGAGCGCTTATCCTGGAAGTCGAGAAATTTTATTAGCGTACTGACAGCTACCGAATTTGGGGTTGCGCGAAAAACGCATTGAAATAATTTATTGTAAACGTGAACCAGGAACCACGGAGCGCTTATCCTGGAAGTCGAGAAATTTTATTAGCGGACTGACAGTTACCGAATTTGGGGTTGCGCGAAAAACGAATTGAAATAATTTATTGTAAACGTGAACCAGGAACCACGGAGCGCTTATCCTGGAAGTCGAGAAATTTTATTAGCGTACTGACAGCTACCGAATTTGGGGTTACGCGAGAAACGAATTGAAATAATTTATTGTAAATATGAACCAGGAACCACGGAGCGCTTATCCTGGAAGTCGAGAAATTTTATTAGCGTACTGACAGCTACCGAATTTGGGGTTGCGCGAAAAACGCATTGAAATAATTTATTGTAAACGTGAACCAGGAACCACGGAGCGCTTATCCTGGAAGTCGAGTTTCACCGCGTAGCGGACCCGAAGCGCGGGATCCGGGAGGTTGAGAACCCGGTACTCGAAATACGTAGCGGACCCGAAGCGCGGGATGCGGGAGGTTGAGAACCCGGTACTCGAAATTTGCGGAGCGCGACTCTCACCCGTCCGCTCTACTGCGCGGTTGTTTCCCGACTGAGGAATTCGGCTAGCTGATTTTGAATTGGTGACGTCACTTTCTGAACGTCCGACATCCGAACTATGGTTTCGAACTTTGATACTATGTATGATGATGTATGATGTACGATGTATGATGTATGATGTATGATGATATGATATGATGTATAATGCTTTTAGTTTTCACGTTTCATACAAGAAATACACACTTCATCTCTCCTGCCGATTCCAGACTCAAGCGGCCAGGCCCTTCCATTGTCAGCCGGTGACTAAATATATATCCTTCAGTTAACGGGTCAGCTAATAACGCAGTCGTTCTGCGACAGTTGGATGATGAAAAATTTCGCTCCTATCTTCCAAATGTGTGTTGAAATACACTCGAAGTGTTGAGAAGCGTCGTTCTTTCTCTCCCTATCACCTTTCTAGGTCTTTAAATCACTACGCAGCGTTAAATACTGTCTCATATACGAAGCATCCATTTCATCTCGTTCAAAATTAGCGCATCCGTGATGTATTGCAGTTACTCTGAATTTTTTTCCATCCGAATACTTTTCGAAAAACATTTCTGCTCCTCCACCCAACGCAGATACTTCACTTGCGACCAGCTAAAGCAGCGTTCCGATTCTATGCCTATGAAAATTCAAGATCGAGAGAGCAAATGAAAAGTTGTTGGAATAATTGTGAATACTAATGTTATGGAATACATCGAGCGCGCGTCGAATAGAATCCCATTTCGAAATGAATAATTCTTCTCTTTTCATATCATAGCTGATCTAGTAATATAGGTAAATAGGATGGTTGGAGGTGTTCGAAAATGGTAGCGACATTTGAAAAGTTAAAGTCGACGATGATCCAGTGCATCAATTTTTTCGTTACAGATTTTATTTTCCCATGAGGCATAGAGTATTCAACAACGATAATGCAGTCCTTAAAGTTCATCATTCATCTCTGTCTGGTAAGCTAATTCGCAAGGCGTGGTGTTCTAGATATGTCAAAACTGAGCTAGCGGCACGTGTTTGCATTGTTAGAAAAATACCCGTACTCTACATACACTGTTTCTAATCTTTTGCTACATGTGGTTTAATCCCCATGCTTCCACAGCACGAATAGTCGGAAATGTATTTAATTATCCATAATAAAATAAGAGAAGTAACAAAGCTTAAATTTATTGATAAAGCTCCAATGAATACATCAATCTGCGGTCGAATTCATTTATTATTTGCACATGACCTTTGTATATCCGATACATTATTCCTAAATACATTGAAACATATGTATTTATAATGAAATATCATGCAATGGGCTGTGTAAACTATAAACTATAATTTCTATCAAATAGCTGCTTTTATGTCAACAGGGCTTTGAGACTCAGTCAAGTTGGATCTCGATTTTTGCCATCGTATGTAGGACATTGGGTTACAAGAACAAATGCGAATTACGAAGAACTTCGTGTTAGAGATAAGGATATTTTAGTTCAAGTATACCTATACACAGAAATCCGTATGTGAATATACTAAAACCTCTGTGTTTATTGTAAAAATCTAGTTTTAAATATGTGTATACATGTATATACGCATGCATAAGTATACATATACATATATACACATACATGTACATAGATAATTGCGAAGTCATTAGAAACACTCACAACTTTTCGCAAATAGAGTAAAACGTAAGGTTAATAATGTACAAATTACACAAGCGCACCATGAAACATGGCAAGGGTAATCCTAGTGCAGTGATTGTATAAACTGAAGAAATATACATTTACATATACATGATATAAATTATTAGACTAGAAAAGAGTATTTAGAGAGCTTATCTAATTCCGATCTTGTCACAATAGATCATTAACATAATCAATATACGGCTAAAGCTGTATTAGCTACATTCACTATTAGAGATAATATTTTTTATCCATTTTTATAGTTATTTAATTTCTTGTACAACAATTTTTCAAACTTCACGGCAAAATGCCCAACGAGTTCTCGTAGTGCAAATACGAGTCCAATTACCTTACAGATGGCATTACATTGATTTTTGCCTTCCCGTTTCGAGTTATAAATACAGAGAAATCTCAATGAGAGCTCATTTCTGTAAGATTTATTGTAGTGCTATATTCGTAGCTGTACCTGTTATTCTATATTATGAACTGTACTAAATTAAGAATTCTTGATCTTATTACTTTCTTCGTAGAATGGTGATGCTACAACCTCCTTACTTCTTTCCAAAGTTTCATCCACATCCAGTAGAGATCCTTCGGAGTCAGCAGACCGTTCCATTGACGGACTTTCCTGCAATGCGGAATATTAAAAATTAGTTATATCTTGCAATTACAACGTTGAAGAAAAATGATTAAGATATAAGCGCCAGTTAAGAAAGTTCCTGACTAAAATTACTCTGAGTAAATAATATGATTTAAAAAGAGCAGGGGGCCGAAAAGATCTGCTTTGCACTCGTTCAAGAGGTATGAAAAGTGGAATTTCGCGAGCAGATGTGGAGAAATGTATCAATTTATACATTACACCCGTTCCCGGATCATAAAATCCCATTTTACGCCTACGTAGGACGAGAAATATTATTCATATCACAGTCATAACACTTTACACCTTCGTACGATTACCCCGAGCACTTGGCCCGGTGAATCTATAAAAAAGAATTCATACATACCGGACAAGCGATTGATGGAGATACATGACCTGCAGTGCACAGCTACATTAAAACCAGCAGACTGAATAAAGTTAGTGCGTCAGGGAAATGATACAGAATTTATTCTGCTAGTCTAATTGTCAATGGAGTTTTGAAAACTCACCTAAGAAAACGACGAAGGTAAAACTTCGTACACTCAATTGGTTTTCCCGCTTTTCTTGCTGTGAAAAACGAGAGCGCCAATAAAAATCCGCTGACAAGAAAAAAGGTGTCGACAGCAAATGACGCCCCTTTAACGTGACCAGATGCACATGAATTGTACCACTGAAGGATAATTGTAACGAAGCTCTTGGTGACTCGTTATTCGTTGGTTTGTTGTTGTTAACTACAAATTAATGACTAGACTGTCTTTATCTTATACTTCACTGGCATAACCCAGTAATTGAAAGCGTGAAATTAGTTTGCTTTAAAGCAGGCCATACAGGCTTCTAAGGGTTTTCGAAACTAAGATCGCATCAGAATTGAAATTTGAAAATTGTTAGTAGAAATCGTATAAAAATGCCTTCCACCGATTTTTAGATTACGATAGCATAGGCCTCGAAACAAATCAATAAAGAGAAAAGAGTTGAACGAAATTGGTTGTTGTACTTGTGAATCCTGTTTCTTCAATTTTCGAATTGACTGTATGTGTTTTCAACGAAAATCTATTCATTTCGATCCATGTATACGTTTCTATTCGCTCCTATCTGTCTTTTCCTACCCCAAAAATCGATATAGAACTAAAACAGATTGAAATTTTTCAATTCGATTCAATCCGGTGAAAAACGGTTGAAAAACGGTGATCCGAGTATAGAAAAGAATTGAAAAAAATACTACCCATACGTTTCAACAGGAAACAATTCCTACAAATAGAACTTTAAAAACGGTGTGAGGTCGATATTTTGTTAGATTAAATATATACGTATACAAATTTGTCAAGTGGTATATTTACAACAATTATTCACAAAACTGTACACTGAAAACAATATGCCATAATTTATTTGGTTTATTGCTTATGTTATATGACTCGAAGTTCGATGTCCATTATACACGTTCGCGCAACACGCATTGTATACGACACTTACAGTAAACCCGAATATTTTTGCGAAGAGTTTCGGGAAGAGTCTTGCAACGTATTTGTAACGCATATATTACATTCACAATATCAGGTCGAATATTCGTTTAAAATACGTTCGGACGACAAGTACAAAAACAGCTGCACACAAATTCAAAGTAACTTTGGTACGGGAAACATTCTGGAGAAAACGACGCGGAACTCATGAACTTTTCATAAACTTATGGTTACTCTTTTTATTGGGTTGCACGAGAGCAACGTTTTCTGATTCGGGTGCTGCATGATTGTAAATAATTTTTTGCAATATTAAAATTGGGGATTCGAAGAACAAACTAAAGACGAAAGCCACTCCGACTGACAGTACCAAGTCAATCCCGGTCCCAGTAACCTGCAAGAAAATTATATTTTTTTAGTGTCCGAAGGATCACCTCACGTAAATAGCTACAAAGAAAAAATCCAATGCTTACGATCTCAAAGTTCGAAAATAGGGTAGGGGTCCGTGCAGCAGCGTTCCTTATCGCTTGAATTACAAAATGAACCAAGTAAATCGAATACGACAATCGACCGAGTGGCTGGAAGAACGGCATGGACAGAAAACTGCTTACGGGACCTGAAATATTTTAAAATCACACTTGCTGCCAGCGTATACTAGGACATAAAATGGATGACATTTTCCTAATCCGATAGATAAAGCATAACTAGAATCAAAAAAATAATCAGTTAAACTTGAAGCGGCAATTTTCCCGATACTTCACCTCCGTAGCCCTGGATACACGCGTAAAGAATCCAAGCTATTGCAATGGACCAGAACGGGCGTAATGTAAGAGCAAACACAGTTTCCAGTGGCAGGTTATATGAGTAATCAGGTTTGTAGATGTAATGCATAGCCCATAAACAAAACAATATAAGAACAGAACTGACGATCCAGTTGATCCGTACGTTCGCCTAAAAATTCAAAAAAATATTTTGACCGTCAATAAATTTGCTGTCAATTCTATTTTCATATAAAAATTTGCCTGAACTACCTTAGAAAGCTGTCTCTTATTATTCGTCACATCATAGCCCAAAAGTATTCCTACGAAGTACGCGGAGGCTCGATTGTAAGTGTGCATGTAGTAGTGAAAAATGATATCCGGTGATATTTCCCTGATACAGAATGAGTTATTAACGTTACCCAGCCATTCAATACCGTAGTTGGCGAATGGACACTTACCTTTTGTCGAAGTTTAGCTGGAGGCCAACATTAGAGTATTCATTAGTAACCAACATCACAGCTGACATGACCACAAGGGCGACAAATATGCAGATAAGTATTCTCAGCCCGTATTTTGGCCGATAATACAACGGGTATATTATAATTGGTGATATCCAAAAGAGTTGCATATCGGCAGCCAAGTACCAGGTATGCAGTAAGCACTAAAAATGTGCCAAGTATTCCATACATATAAAGTGCTTGAATAAGTTTTAACATTAACTCAATTTGGAGAATACTCGAATCAAAACAAGAGTATAAAGCATTAACTCACAATGTTCTCTGGATTCACAATGTTTTGTAGATACAATAAATTGACCCACCAATTGTCGTCACAGGGTTTCACGGCTAGATTAAGTAGCATTTTCCATAAGGGGCCATTTGCGACCCGATGTAGAAAAAACCTGACGAATAAGATCAAAACTACTACACCTGGCGTTAACCTGTGAGTAAAGAAATGATACAGCAACTGGATAAACATTGAACAGATATTTCACTTATTATTTGAAAATAGAGCTTTCCCAACTGACCGCAAGTAGCGATGAAAATACAACATCGGTATACTTATTTTCTTTCCCGACTTCATCGCCCTGAGAAATAGGTAAGTCATCATAAATCCGCTGACTACAAAGAAGGTATCAACGGCATACAGCGCCCCCTGAATGAATACTGATTCCCACGAATTCAACCACTGTAAATAATTTTATGTTAACCTTATTCACTAATTATCACACGCCAACGACTGACATTGGACAGGTCGGTAGTAAAACTTACTTTCAAAATGTGAAGGGAGTTCACTGACGGTCGTAAAAATGACACAATGAAATGATGACCAAATATGATCCAAGATATACTCAGAAATCTTATACCCTGAATCGCGGGAAGCGTTTCAGGCCTTATTTCGGTGCTAAGTAAAGCAAGAGCGTTCTTGTACAAGGAAAATTTTGCCAAAGTATTTATGATCTTCGAAGTGTCGGTAGGGTTGCCACTTTTAAAAAAATCGCATACCGTGCAGAAAATCATGAACGCACCAAACAGCGATAACAAAATTCTGAAACCCATTCATTATCTGTTACACGAGGTAAGTGAGATTGCTTTCAAAAACCATTTTGCAAGCGAACTTACGTCGTTGAAATTTCTCCAATAGTAAAATTTTCACTTTCAAGTCGCGCGCAACTCGCTCCGCTAGCTCCAAGTGTTAAGCCTCTGATATTCGATGTCCTCTGAAGAATGGCGTTTATCATTTGCTCGACTTGCGTCTCGTTGCACGAGGACGGTACGCAAAAGGACGATAAAATTTGGCCATTAACGTATTTGATTATAGGTACGTTAGATACGTTGAAAATCTCGCCAAGTAAAACCACGCAATGCTTTCCTTGGATACTGACGTTGTTGTACCGCCCTTTGGCCTCGACGCACTCATCGTACGACCCAAGATCACGTACATTTCCGATCAGGATCCCCGATTGCATCTTCGACGAGGCATCCAGCACTGTTTTGAAATCGAAATCCCAATTTTACTGATTCGAACGTAAATCTGTGCATTCTTAGGTTCGTAAAATATGATAACACTAAATGTTTCTGCTCTTGGAATTTCATCCCCGCGCTTGTGTATTTTTAGTAAATGTACGAACAGTACGGACTGCAGTCCAAATATTCTTGCTTAATATATAAACTGGGCGATTAAATGTATCCTTACTCTGCAATGCCCACGTCTGTCCCGATTCGATGGCCTTTACTAGGACCATGACTTCGTTCGCACAGGAAGATTTCGAAGATCGTAAAGCTCGTTCGACCCCTTTTATCCATGGTCCGAGTGAAGAGTTGATACTCTCTTCAAGCGATATTATTTCTTCGGCCTTTTCCCCTAGAGATGGCCTCACAAAACTTTGTATCGAAGTGAAAAGTAGGACTAGTACGTATTTGTCATGGCAGAAGAACATTGCGTCCTTACTGTCGGTCAGTTGAAATGAGACTTAATGACGGCTTACGATAAATCAGGATATTAAACTGAACTCCTTCGAATTAGAACTGCAACGTTTACCGGAGGTCGTCCAAATTTATGGAGAAGCCTCGTGGCACAGCAGCAATTAAAAGACCATTCATTTGTCGTCAATGATGCCAATCGGTGGTTTTCCACATTCATTTAAAAAGCATAACTATCGTACCAGGTGGACTTCACACGTATATTAGAGTGTTCCAACAACTAATCTGTACAATATTTAGAAACTATAGAAATGAGTAGTAGCGTACTGCTAGTTTTCTTTCAAATAAAATTTGTTTTTCAAAGTAAATAAAAGATGAAATGAAGTTTATTGACAAATCGTACGTACAGCGAATATTTTATTCGTCCTCCCTTTCGCCTGCAGTATCACTGCCAACACTTACAATTAGAGGAGAAGAAATTTAATAAGCTTGACTCAACGTCGATTTTAATGACATTGAC
Organism: Neodiprion fabricii; assembly: GCF_021155785.1. Classification (NCBI taxonomy): domain Eukaryota; kingdom Metazoa; phylum Arthropoda; class Insecta; order Hymenoptera; family Diprionidae; genus Neodiprion; species Neodiprion fabricii. The sequence continues at coordinate 6,596,098 of NC_060244.1, forward strand.
ACATTAAATTTCTCTATTTGCGTACATGTAGTTATATAAATTGTTGTGGCTTGATATCGACTTAATCCAATAATGAAATTAAGTGATTCTTGAGTGGGGATAGAATGCTTATTGAATTAGTTCGGTTAAAGAAAAATACACAGTAAACTAAGCTGATTTGAGGTTTCGTTTTTCCTCGTTTTCCATTTTTGATTGTGAAAAACTCGTTAGGATTTTCAATTTCGTCATCCTCAGCGTAGGGGCTATTCAAATATTACGTCACGCTCTCATTGCCAGAGAGAGCACAGACCATTCTAAACGTCATATACGAGACAATCGTTTTCCAATAGCAATAAATCTTAATAGGTGAGAACCATTCATCAGCGACCGTGTAAAGTCAGACAGACTTATGCAACTGCTAATTCGAACAGCATGGAAAATCATGGTACTTATGAGTACTGCATATTTCATTTCGCATAATTCTTGATGGTTTAAGAAAACTGCAATTTCACAAAATCGGATCGGCAAACTTGATTCGGTCCGACGGTGGCCCATCTCATACAACATTTTCAAGCCCCGCCATGATTGAAATTTCGGAGCCCAGGACGAAGTTAATTTAACGGCGCAAAACCATCTGCAGAAACTGAACTAAAAAATGCCACAAAAGTTCCACCACGAATAAAAAGTATGATTGCCCTCACTTTCCGACTCTGACAAGCGAAAACAGAAACGAAACTTTGCACTACCAGAAAGCTTCTTTATTTGTCAATATTCTTTACTACTTACAATTATTACCTACTTATATATTTCTGACCGACCATCGTGCAACGAAAAATAGTGTCAAATTCTACACCGATCTACCGCACCGTGGAATATTTACAAAATCTATTTAGTGATGTCACATAATAGTAAGAAACCACAACCATCGAATTAAATCAATTTCTTCGATTGCCCAACTCCTAGGTAGTCCGGCAATGAAAGGTATGGGTGATTCGTAATGGGAATCTGCGTTGGTTTCCCCTTCGTTACCTTGATTTACCCTCGCTTTCCCGTCACTACTCCTCTATCAAGATAGCACCGTCAGCCGAGAAGTGTAAAGCTTATCGTACAAAATGATTAAATGATAATTAGATGATAATTAAGTGCTGTAACGCCAAATTTGTCGTTCCGCGTTAAAAAAAAAAAAAAACATATGGCGGTACCAGCTCAGATGCGAACTAGCAACGCCACGTCGAAATATCTATTAAGAGTTAATGATTTCGAAAAGTAATTACACAGTAATTAAATGCAAATTAAATGCTCCATGAATATCTAGAGCCTGAATTTGATGCTCGTCGTTTTCCATTTTTTTTATTTCTCTCTACGTTCCATGGGGCTGCATGTATGAAAAAAAGGACGACTACGTATACATAACAGTAGAGCAAATACGTTAAAAAACAGTGTTTTTTTTTTTTTTAATCTTATTGCTTGTTTAAACAATTACCGAATTTATTGATGCAATGCGACTAATCACTTGATTCATTTTTTATGCTTTTACCTGCTGAAAATTTTCCTAGGGGCATCCGTCTTCAACATGAACTTATCGGTCTTTTCTTTCTCGATCCAACAACGCCTGAAAAGCTACAAGATTTCACAATAAAGGTTCAGCATCATAGAGATGTTAATGATAGAGTGGGGAAACCGAACAAGCAAGTCGCGATTAAAGTAAGGTCGCGTAGTACTGTCGGCACTGTCTATCTCTGCCTAACCACTTGCCACGCGCAATCGTTTTCAGGTTGGAAAAACAGTTCTTACAAGTTGAGATTATAATACCTATAGATAATATGTTATACGCATCATTAAAAAAGTAAAATATTATCATTGCTCTGTAATGGTTTTTTATAGGTTTATTCCCGTTTTTCTATGTGAGTAGCTACCGATACATCCCAGACAGTCGATAAAGCTAGAAATCATATCGTTAACGAAAAAGCTTCCTTGCGCACGCGGCAGCAGAAAAAAATAATTAACTGATCCTCTCTCTCTCTCTTTCGTATCCCAACGTGTTTGTACTTGCGGAGGCGCCCATGACTACCTACGCACTGATATAGATATATCAGTGTACCTACACTATCTGTAATATCCCTATACTTAGGATACCACCTCCCGTAAAAACCCGTCACGACGCGAGTTAAGCTTGTGCCGACGATAACCTAGAAACGAATTTGTATCGTAAAGAATACTACTACCCTATCATTATTGGTACCACCCCGCTATGTCGACAAGATGGTGAGTCAACTATTAATAATTCTGTACGTTAGTTAATACGATACATCTCATTGTGGTCATAATAGTGATGATCAAAACAAATATGGTTTTCCAGGTATCCGATCTATCAGAAGGGCAATCCTCAGCTGAGGATATTTCTCCCCAATTTCTGGATGAAGCTGGTCGCACCTGATTTCAGGCAGCCTGAATCTGTGGTTCAATTTCATTGTTCAATGGAAATGACAAAGACCGACATTCAAAACTACTTGACAAAAATTTATAATATCGATATCGTCAAAGTAAGAACAAGAATTGCCTTGGGTCGATTTGTAAAGGAACCACAGAGACAATACATCATGAAGTTAGACGACGTCAAAGTTGCCTACGTTACTCTGGTATTTATTCCAAAAAAGTTCTACGATATTACCATGACAATATTCATTGCTATTACTTCAAATATTACACTTACTCACCAGTTGATTTAATACTTATCCAGCTATCATCACCACTATACAATTCTGTAGAATGCACTATCTAGGTGAACAATTTTAAAATTAGTCTCCTCCCGCAGCCAAAGGACCAAAAATTCACTTTCCCAGACTTGTTTCCCAAAGACAAGAAGAATACAACTATAAAGGATGGTGAAAAATCATTGGAAGACATGAAAAATTCATTTAAGAATTACTTGGACAGAAACAAGGAGAGACCTGGTATGCCCAATTGGTATACGATATAACTAGTCACAAATTATTCATATTGTATATAGAAATCACAAATATTAAAGACACGTTTTCAATTCATTCAAATTTGTCAAATTCATTTGTACAAAAGAACGTAATCAAAATGTGAACAAAGCAGGGGCGTTCCTACACAAGAATGCCAGAAGCAACTCGTCAATAACATACGTACAAAAAGGTATCAGTTCAGAAGGAAAACTTTAGAAAAATTATCCATACGAAGCCATTACAGCATCAATATTTTTAGGAAAATCACTTTATGTATCACTATACATAAATACCTTATATTCTAAGTAATATCTGTTTACTCAAATGCTGTAAATAAATGGCCGACAGCAAAAACGATATTCTTCGAAATACTATTTTTAGGCACAGCCAGATATGTCAAAAATATTGTGTGAAAACTTGATAACTGAATAAGTAATATAATACAAAGATCAGCTTCGAGGTTCAAAAACTCCTGACTCCATAACAGTAGAATTTTGCAAATTCGACCGATATGCTTTTGCATTATATTATTTTTGATGCATACCATTCATTCCCAGAAATTGAGATTCAACTTAAAGCTTCGTGTTACTTTGAGAAAATAATAACGTTAAATATGTACACCCAGCATATTTTTTTATATCTTTGGCGCTTCAAGTATGTCGCAGTAATTGTCTTCTTAAAACTCCATAATCATATACCCATATGCACGACATCGAGGACATTCGGACATATCGATCAGAAAGATTGTCTGAAAAGATTAAGCAAACGAAACGATTCGTATATGGCAAATTAATAGATAGTCTCGATCATCTGAAATAATTACAAAATAATTCACTCGTTATGTAGATAATTTAATAAAAATATTGTCCATGAACCTGAGGATGTTTTGGACAGCTGTATCTAATTCGTCCCCATCCGAGAAAGCCGCAGACCTCGCAGAGGAGGTAACAATGGGACCTCTGACATAGGCATTCGCCTACTGGTAAATTTGAACGGGCTATTCCTCGTCCCCGTCCAATGTGCCTTATCACATCTGCTCCATAGTGCATCCACTGCACACCTTTAGCAGGACTAGCCGAGGGTGACATTTTATTGGCTATAGGCAAAGAACAAAAAATTTCAAACTGATTACTTTTATCCCGATAGTACCTTTCAACCAAAAATTCACGCAAATCCATACGTATGCTGAAGCACAAGCTACGAAAAATGCGGCTTACCATGCGAATGAACACGTGCGGAATTAATTTTGGTGTGATGATCGTTGATTGATGTTTAGTGAAATACCCGTATACGGATTAGGGGGTATATTGTATTCGTCACTCGACGTTGATGCTTTTGTTGACAGAGTCCGGAAAAGTAGATTACTATTGGCCAAGAATTGTAAACAAAAACATCGCTATGAGAGGCCAATCCGTGAAAACTGCCCTGAAAACTGACGACTGCACTTGAAATTATATACACTTTCAAAATTAAGGTTTGGTTTTTTAATGTCTTTGCAATTATCAACTTATTAATTCTTCAGATTCATTCTCACTCGTAATAATACACAATTTACTGCTTCAAGCTACGATCCGCACGTGTCGTCTAATTAAATTTCAAACGTGAAGCAAAAATTTTCGTTCATAAGCCAACTTCAAAGCTATCCCCCTATCGACGCAGCGATCGACGACTCTTCCGTTGATTCATATTCTTTGACTCTGCTACCGCGATTTCGCGCGCTTATGAGGTGCCCTGGGGATCAAATTCTGTTATTTCACATTTTCACATTTCCCATCATCTAAGCTTTCTGACTAGCCGACTAAACTTTGCAAACTAGTCGATTTCGACGTGACGTATATATCTCCAAATACCGAAGTCCACGTATTTCAAATGCAAAAGAGGGTTTCAAAATCACAATAATAAATTCTTAGAATTCATGCCATTTCTTTCTTCTGCGTCAAATAAAAATGTGTTTGCGTGATTTTATTCAGAATTTGCCTTTTATTACTTTTCAGATACGTCGATTTTGACATTTGGAGATATATACGTCACGTCGAAATCGACCAGGGCACCCTCTTACAGAAATCTACGATTCTCTTTGTATGAACTAGATCCATTATGATCTGTATAAGTAATAAAATAGTCAAATCGTATACCATCAGCAATACCGCAATTAAAATCGTGTTTTATTATTATGATTCCGGATTACCAATATTGTGAATTTTTTTCGCACGGCACTTTAATTTCATACAAGTGTTTCATTATTTTGAGGTTTCAAAATTTATTTAATTATATTCGGTCAATAATTTCGACGACTGAATAAAATATTGATCACGGAAGTGTTTTTAATCACTTATCGAAGTAATATTGTTGTCACTCGTTTCCCGCGAGTTTTCTGGTAATTGATCAAACATCGTCCCGCACATTCGTCAACAATGGCGAATTCGGTTGCCGATAACAAACGGGCTGTTACGAACAATTTATCCACTATTTATGGCAGGTGAAAAATAACGCTGTTATCGAGACCGAATTTTTAAAGCCTTATTCACATAAACAATATACTTTACTTATTCACTTTAAGAACCCTAGTGAATCTAATGATCTGATGAAAAAGAATGACTTCATTCACAGAGTGCCAACAATTGGAACGGACAAGATGAGGGTGACATTCTGTACGGATATGGACAAGTCCGTTATAGTTTACAACTTTGAAAAAAGAGGCTGGACTCAAGTTGGTCCAGAAGATGATTGGAATTTTTACTGGTAAAAATTCGATCGAATTACAAAAATAAATAAGTATTTACAATGATGATAGCTGGTTTAACTCGACTATTGTGAAACATGAAACAAATATTTTCAGGGCTGTCACCCAATCATGCCGAACTATTTTTAGCGTGGAAACTGGCTACAGAATGAGTGATAATCAGTAAGTTAAATTAGACTTGTTAATTATAAATAAGTATATGGTATAGTCATAACGGCTAACCAAGTAAGCTAAGTAACTAGCAATATTTTGATTCAATTTCATTTCTAATCCAGCATAAACAAAAAATAGTGTTTTATCATATTCTCAGAACCATCAACCACTTTCCCAATCACTATGAACTAACACGCAAAGATTTACTGGTGAAAAACATAAAAAGATACCGAAAAGACTTGGAGAGAGAAGGAAGCCTGCTCGCTGAGAGAGGAGACGGACCAGGAAAATATCTTCACCTCGATTTTATACCAGTTACATTTGTACTACCAGCAGGTATTGATAATAATCCAAAAAAAGAAGAATCAGTGTTCAGAAACCTGCCATTTTCTCAGTGGGTATATAATTATTAATGGAAACACATTTCACAAATAGATTATAATATGTTTGTGGAAGAATATCGCAAGTCTCCACAAAGTACTTGGATAATGAAACCATGTGGTAAATCACAGGGGGCTGGAATATTCCTTATAAACAAATTGAGTAAATTGAAGCGATGGTCTCGTGAAGCTAGAAATCCATTCAACCCCAACCTTACTAAAGAATCATACGTTATTTCCAGGTATTAAGTATTAACTGGAAGGATAAAAGTTCAGATTCGTTTTCTTTTTCAAACTGTATTACTCATCAAATTGCATGTGCATTCATCAGGTATATCGACAATCCACTCTTAATTGGGGGGAAGAAATTCGATCTTCGGTTGTATGTGCTAATCACTTCATTTCGACCCCTAAAGGCATATCTTTTCAAGCTTGGATTCTGTCGATTTTGCACAGTAAAATACGATACTAGTATTCAAGAACTTGACAATATGTATGTTCATCTGACAAACGTGTCTGTACAAAAACATGGAGTGAGTTTGAGGATTTGATACAAGCGTTAGAATACAAAAATAAAACGAGCATATGATAAAATAATAATCACAGCACGTGTTGGAACTGATATCATGTGAATTGAATTTAGGATGAATACAATAGCTTACATGGTGGGAAAATGAGTGTACAAAACTTGAGATTGTACTTAGAAAGTACTCGAGGAAAGTCTGTGACAGAAAAACTTTTTGCTAATATTTCTTGGTGTATCGTACACTCTTTAAAAGCTGTTGCTCCGGTAATGGCAAACGATCGACACTGCTTTGAGTGCTATGGCTATGATATTATCATTGACAATAAACTAAAGCCATGGTTAATAGAGGTCAGTCAAAAAAAAAAAAAATTAATAGTTTTTAATACCATGATATATGAGGTAGACGTTCTGAATTCTTTGATTAACCAGGTTAACGCATCACCATCTTTAACTTCCACTACGGTGAACGATCGAATTCTAAAGTACAAATTGATTGACAACATTATATCAGTAGTCGTTCCTCCCGACGGTGTACCTGAGTAAGTCATATTGATCATTTAATTTGATATCAAGTCAATTGAGGTATCGTAGATTAGCAAGTTTTTTATTCCATTCACAATAGCGTCAGATGGAATAAGTGTCCGTCGCCTGAAGCTATGGGGAATTTTGAGTTACTCCTGGATGAAGAATTAGCAGCCCAGGACGAGAGAGACAACCCTACAGGAAAATTTCGAAATCAATCAAACAAATGGAAATAAAGTATTACATAAGGGAATTGGATTCGTTTGCAAAACAGTTGTAGCTGAACCTCACTTCTTATTTCTTTGGATAATAAAGCAGATATTCATATTTTCATTATTATTAATATTACTATTACTGAATCTACTTGTAACGTACTTTGGTAAATAGTATTGCCGCTAATGCGGCAAATGTTGAACGGTGAATTAATTACAAACAAACGCATTTGAAATACACTTAACGAATTGTTGAATTGATTCAGAATTCTAATTCTGCTTCCCTACTTAGAATGAATGCTGATAATAATTAGCAATACTATGATTTAAAATACATTAACAAAAGTTTTATTTATTATCTTTATATTCTTATAAATATTTTAGTTATAATGATGTGATGCGATGATGGCAAACATACAAAATATAGGTCATAATTTCAGTCTTGAATACTAAACGAGAATAAAAATTGAATCAGAAATCTTGCTCAAAATACTACCAGTGGAATTATAGAATTGAAAAATTTCTTAAATATCATATTAAATTTTTTCGAGATTTTGCGATTTTCCAATCAACTTCAATGTTACAGAAGTTTCAATACAAAGTATATACATACCATGGCACAGTTATATGAATTTTAATTACGTCACAAGAACAATCCCATGTTCAAGTTTGTGCATCACTACCTTCGCAAAAATTAATATTTCAATTTTGGGTATCACGAGTTTCGCACCAATTATAAAATGATCTTTGAAGAAAGTGGTGTTCAAGAATCAGTTTAATTGAACGGAACTGAACTATTTTTAATAGCGTACTGAAATATATAATGATGAAAAAAATAAATTTCAGTGCTATCAGTGTTACGTAAATCACAATTTGTCCATACAAGTTTACAATCACGTAAGATTCTCGAATAATGCTGACGGCAGTATAAAGTTAGTTATACAAACACTAATTTGAAGAAAAATTTTTAGTTCTGGCTGGAGTAGCTATCCAATTATTTCGTGAGTTATGTTTTCGTGTCCCATATTTGAAGATATTTTTCTTGAATAAGTTTCCTTGGATAATCAGAATAATTCGTAAAAGACGGAGCTTTTTTGAAAACGTGCAGTTACATGTCAATAAACACGAATATTGTAGCATTAATTGCATTATACATATATCTATGTCTATTGTCAGCCTCGGCTGGGAATGCAACAAGACTGCACAAGGCAAACTTGTGAAAGATAGTGTCACTTTTAGAAAAAGAAGTCATATTGTCAGAAAAAGGAAAAGAATAGACTAATCTTGATAAATTCAAAAGGTTTTAAAATTTTATAGGTATAGTTATATTATTTAGTCTTCTAACATGATTGTGTAATAGAAAATTCAAATACCCCATAAACATGTATCCAATTCAGCCTTTGGTTCTATGCTGGGAAGGTAAGCAACATAGAATACGGATGTGTGTCTATGATAATAACATGCTCGATTATGAACCCAACTAAAGTACGGATTTAGATTGTATATCACAATAAACGGAGTATAGTAAAAAATTACGGATTAGATTTACACAAGGACGACAACCTTGTCATGTCCGCGTCATGTAGGCTGATTTTGGTTGTAACTTAAGTTAATACGAAGTAATTTACAATTATTTATACCCTTTAGAAGTAAGCTTATACATATCTACAGGCTCACACGCACATTCGTCAGCTTGCACTCGTACAATATTTACAATGGCCACTATGAACTATGTGTACAAGTGTCCATACTGCTGTACAAACAAATCCTGTACACAATTAGACCAAATCGTATCTACCAGGCACAATGGTATTGGCTTTGTACAGGTGGGTAAGTTATCTATATGTATATTTGCACTTTATGAATTAATTACACTAAATTCTGTACGTACGAATTTTGCATTTACTCCCGTCATATCGCTCTCACAAGCGAAGCGTGTCTCATGGTTTGAGTAAAGCTCGAATTAGCAGATGAATGCAGTCGAATAGCTGCCATTACCGTTTGTCAAATCTGGAGATCTACACCTCGTATCAAGGCAGTATCATAAAATTACATGTTTACTCAAGGTACCGGAGACGGCGGTGGAGGTAACGGACTAAAATACGTTGAAGACCTAGAACTAGGTGAAGGCGGACAGCTCATAGCAGCATCACTGTGACTGTAAGATCGAGGTGTAGGAGGAGGTGGAAATGGCTCACTTTCATACCTATACCGTGCAGGGTAATTGCTGTCAGACTCATCGCAGACGTCAGTACTGCACGGTGTCGGAGGCGGTGGTTGATTAATTTGTCTATAATGGCGATAAGGTCTGTATCTAGATGCATTACTACTAGAGTATCTTGTTGAGTTAGCTGTAGTAGCCGGACTAGGAGGAGGGTTTAACGTCTCCTGAGGGTAACTGCCAGCCGAGCTTCCTCTCGTAGAGCTCGATGCGCCAGTTATATGACTACGATCGTAGCTCGAGCCAATGCTACTTCCGTTCAAATTTGACAATCTGACAGTCTCCATAACAGGCTTAAAATCTTTTCTTCCATTTTTCTGGATAGGCATTGATTTTATGTTAACTCTCCCATGTTTAGGAGAGAGTGGCTCACCTGCTGAATCGTGTAAAATGTCTGGCAGGCCTGCGTTGTTACGTCTTCTTCTGCAACAACAATAACCCACGCCTGCCAATATGATTATAAATATCACTAAAGGAGCACCAACTATATATATGCCGTGCCCAAATGCTATCAGCATTGCACCATTCTGCTTAGGAATAGCTGCTGTAGAAATAGCTGCTGTAGGAATAGCTGCTGTACAAGGTGGTGATGTTTCGTCGCTACCGTCCGCACAGTCATCCCAACCATTGCAAAGCTTTGATCTTGATATGCAGACCCTTGTTGTTGTACACTGAAATTCTCTAGATTGACAACAGTGGGCTTCATCGATCCCGTTGACACAGTGTGGTGTACCATCACAAACCCAGGACATATCTGAAATTTACAAATTTAAACAATACTGCCCTAGTTAGTTGGTAGTTTAATAGAATGTACTTGTTTAATGGGATATCAAACCTACAAGTATTTAAAAAGTTCAAACACTGCTTCCAAAATACCTTAGCATTGATAGTATGAGCGAACAAAAAATTTCTGCGTGCCTCTAATTGTAAGACGTTAAACTGAAAAAAGAATTCTAACAATCTGAAGACAAAGAATAGAAATTGTATCACAATTTATTTGTAAGTGCGAAACTAAAATTCTCACCAGAGCACATTGCAAATTTATGTTTGATTCTTACCAATGCAGTGTCCATTCTGACATTTGAATTGATCTTGTCTACATGGTGGACACCCTAGTTCATCATTACCATCAGGGCAATCACTTTGGCCATCGCAACGCCAAGTAGCTGGTATGCAATTTTTAGCAACAGTTGAGCATGTAAAGTGTTCAGCACCACAAGCTGCAGTTGCTCTGCAAGTTCGACCATCATCCGAGAGTACAAGTGATTGGGGACAAGAACATCTAGGTGATGAAATTCCAGTACAAAAATGAGAACAACCTCCGTGGTTATTGAGCGGACTGCAAATGTGCGATTCCATTACTTTATCATGTGGAGTTCTTACAGAAACCAGGTCGATAATGTGATGACGATTGGGTAAAGTTTTTTTTCCTGCTCCTGATGTCTTGTTGACTCTTTCGATCACTTGTCCTTCTCTATCTAACCAATACAGGTAGTCAAATAAAATTGTCATGTGTGTTACACTGACATATCCGGTGGAAACCAGGACTCTCTTATTCCGGCCTAACAGATCTGCAAACTCGATTTGTCTTCCATGAGTCCAATAGATAAGATCAGAGATGGGATCAACTGTTATGCTCGTAGAAGTTTCCAAGTTAGATGCAATGACTACTCGCTCTTTACCATCCATCAGACTCTGCATGATTTTTACATCACCACTTATATCCGTCCAGAAAAGCAGCCTTTTCTCAGGATGAACTGCTATACTTCTTGGCTTCTCGCCGAGACCCTTCACCACAACTCCCAGCATCGATCCATTGTCTAGCCTGGTGACATTGATTGCATCATTTATTGAGCACGACCAGAACAACAATCTTCCCAAAGGATCTAAAGCTAGGTCAAAGGGATGTCCTGAACTACCAGGAATCACTACCGCCACGTGCAGCTTATTCTCAAGTGTCTTCTTGATCGATTGTATACGACTGTCTATCCAAAAGACATACTGCGTGATGGGATCAAATTCTATGGCGCGAACATTTTTCAATCCTTGAACTCTCAGTACAATATCTGGACATTCGTTGGTGTCAGGTAAAAGGCGACCAATAACATTGCGAAGGCTGTAAATTATGAAGGTTTTGGGAGCTGTAAAAAGTTTGAAAAAGATGTGTTAACTGTTTTATGACCCAAGAACTGCGATTTGGTGATAGATTTGAACTCACCGATGCAAGTTTTGTTGTCAGGTGCCAAGCTGTAGTGGGTCGGACAAGCACATTTGTAAGTGGTTGACGGTTTTCCGCCAATTCCTGGCAAAGCTATGCATAAATGACTGCAATATCCATTCTTTTCAGCACATGGATTCCAACCGGATTGTCTCGATGCATGAAAGACCAATAAATCCGTAACGGATTCTAACCGACTATGAATCTTTGTTCGATTCGCCCCGTTCGTCTTGTTGGCTCTTTCAATATCACCTGTATTCCAATCTGTCCAATAAATATAGTCCAGATACTGAGTCACACTAAATGGATAGACTATATTCTGAGTGATGATTGATTTTCTCTTTTTGGTCTGTAAATCGTAGCTGTCCACTGCAGGTATGGAAAGATCTGCCCAGTATAAACGACGCTCCAAATGATCGATCGTTAAGCCATGTGCTTGGCCAATGTGAGATAATATCACTGTTCTTCGTGAGCCATCGAGTGCAGCTCTTTCTATGCTACCAACACCCTGCTCTTCCGTCCAATACATGTGCCTGAAAGTTTGATTAATTTTTCAACAATTAGGTAACGGTATAACAAATCCGTGGCATCAAAAACTAATACAAAATATTAATTACCCTCTTCCTGGATCCAATGCCAGACATCTGGGTTTGCTAAGGTCTTGCCATATCAAAACACGTCTGCTATACCGATTCCAATGTACAACTTCTATTCTCTGTGTCCCTGTATCGCTCCAATATAAATTGTGGGATATCCAATCGACCGCTAAGCTTTCAGGGGTTTCTAATCCCAAGTCGACGACCCTCTCCATTTTGGAACCGTTCATGAATGCCCGAGTTATCGCTTTTACCTTGATGTCAGTCCAATAAATTCGATTGTCACTCATGTCAAAATCTAAGGCACTGAAAAGCAAGGGACCATTAATTTAATGTGATAATATTTTAGACATCATCGTGATTTACTAAAATGCGATTACAAAGGTCCAAAAATAAATGGAAAGTCCTAATACATTTCACAGGACTCATCGCACGGAAGTTCCAATTACCTTGCATCTTTTACCCCGGTTACAGGTATGATATTATCATTATTAGCATTCTCAATGCTGATTCGTCCGATGTTTTCTTTCCTTGAGAATAAGAGAAACGCGTCAGGTATAACGCAGGTTCGTTCATCCTTGGTCAATTCGTACCCAATTTGGCACGCGCAAACGTAATTATGACCAGGCCTATTCAAGCATAAGTGACTACAGCCGCCGTTGTTAATTGCGCATGGATTGGTCCCTTCAACTATTCCTAAATGTACGGCTTTCAACCCCATGACATCGGGCATTTGATCCACGATGACTTCTCTATCGGCACCAGTCAATTTATGTGCTCGATCTATACTCCTTCTTTGCCAATCCGTCCAGTATAGATAATCTCCTAAAAGGCTTAATCCGAACATATGGGGTAAATTATCAGTGATGACTTCTCTTCGGTCGGTACCGTCCATATTACACACTTCTATTTTATCAGTCTTTGCGTCGCACCAGTATATTTTCTTCCTCTCTAGATCAATTGCAATACCATTCGGCCAAACAATATCTTTAGTAATTAGTAAAATTCTATCGCTACCATCCAAGCTACTACGTTCAATCTTTGGTCTCTTTTCGTTCCAATCTGTCCAAAACATCCAACCCAATTCTGGTGCTAATGCTATAGCCCTTGGTTCGATAAGATCTTCGTTTATCAACACTGTTCTACTTGTTCCATTCAAACGAGCTACCTCTATTCGATCAGTCCCTGTATCGGTCCAGTACAAATTTCTGGCTATCCAGTCGATAGCGATACCGCCAGGATTTTTAACTTCCGTTGTGACAATATCCTCCTGTTCGGTACCATTCAGATTTGTTCTCCGTATACCACAGGCCGCTTCGTCAGTCCAATAGAGCATTTCTTCAACTGGGTCAAAGTCTATAGCAATCGCATATTTGATACCGGTTAAAGGAAGCGGAAACCCTGTGTAGTCTGGCGAATCAAGCGACAGCCGGCATATCTCAGTTCGCTGTACAATGAGAAGAAGTTCCTCAGGTCCATTGGCACAGGTAGTGTTATCAATGAGCTTAACGCCAGTTGGACAGGCACACGTATATCCTGGTGGTTTCGGACTGAGCAGACATAAGTGGGAGCAATTTCCATTGTTGTGCCTGCACGGATTATCGCCGTAAGGTTGCCTCCTTGGATCCCAAACTTCTATGGCACCCGGTATGTATTCACCGTGAAACAATTCTCTGGGGTGACTTTGCCCCTGAATATCGTACGAGTGAATACACCATGTTTGCCAGTCGGTCCAGTACAACTTCTGATCGAAATAAGTGATAGCAAAGGGATAATCCAGTCCTTGGCTGACGACTTTTCTTCTGTTCTTACCGTGATAATCCATAACAGCAATGAACTTCAACCTTCCATCCGACCAGTATACCAATTCTGCCTCGTAATCGATGGTCAAACCATTTGGCCAGAATATATCCTCAGATACGATCACTTCGCGAGTGTTAGGATCACCGTCCATAGCAGCAGTCTCGATCTTGGGCACGTCACCCCAATCCGTCCAAAATAGTATACTTCTCATAGGTACAACGGCAATCGCACGAGGTTGATAAATCTCCGTCCAAAAAAGTACTTTTCTGTGTAAACCGTCGATGCTCGTAACTTCTACATGCTTTTTTTCACCGTCTGTCCAATAAAGCTTACCGGTGTACCAATCGCAGGACAAACCCTCGGGCGATATCATGCTTGAATTTACCACTGTAAACTTGTCCCCGGTATACGTGCTGTTTGAATTGACGCACTGTATCACTTCTAGACCACTGTCAGACCAGCACACCAGGTTTCGTTCGTAGTAAAAGTCCAAAGCTGCGCTCTCCTGCGAAAGATCTTTGACGAGAATCGATACTTTGTTGGAACGGGAGACGTTCGCCACCCTGATATCCTTGTAGGTAACGAAAAGGAGCGATGGTGATGCTGAAACAGAGAAGGAAGAAAAAACATTATTCAAAAGAATCACGAGTATTATCATTATTGAAGTAGAAATTCCAGTTTCGTTTTCAACGATTGAAGAAAAGGTACGTCTGGTCTAGCTCGAAAAGCTCCAAGCGCATACTCGGTATAACAAGGTGTAACGGTAAGCTGCAGTGGCTGTTGATACAAGCCTCTGACGCGAAGCGTGAATTTTCGTTTGTAAAGGTGAGAAACTTTCGCTTTGACCGGGTAACAAGCAGGGTCTCTCTTTACCTCATTATGCACTCCAACACATTATTATTCTCTTTGGCGCTGTTATCTCGAGGGCAGACACTCTCAAAGCCGGGTCTGTTATGACGACATTTAAGGGGGTGCCCTGGTCGGTTTCGACGATGACGTACATATCTCCGAATATCGAGAACGCGAAAAAAGGCTCAACAGCCCCATTCTACACACAATTCTGAACAAAAACTCTCCGACGCAAAAATAAAGAAATACCACGGATTCTATGAAATTACATTAGCAAATTTGTATAATTCATACCATTTCTTTATTTCTCCTTGAAATGAAAATGCATCGTTTCCCTGTGTCAAATATACTATAGGATGAAGTCCGAATTAGCCCGAAGAACCAAATACGGAATTCAGCCTTTCTCGAGCCGCTACCTAGCTCTTAGGAGGGATTATTACGCTTCCTTTCCGTGGACACTTTTGTTCAGGACATCGAAATGTACGACGTATCCGAATTCGGACCAATTCCACCGTAAGCCAATTTCCCATAAGATTTGTGCGGGATCCTTTGTATGTGGCATACGTATATACCGCAGAAATAAGAGACAAGAGAAGACTTTGTCGTGGAGCGAACTGCAAAGTTATGTTACGTAAAGGTCATTAACATAAGCATCGGCTAATCATTAGGTAAATTCAAATTTACATTAAATGTAAATCAATTTTTAAGCCGGCAATCACGTTTCCATCCCCCCCCCCCCCCCCCCTCGCGGCTGAATCCACTCATTTAAATTGCCTTTCATCTCTCATTCCGTTATACGGAAAGCCATGAATCTATCATCACCCTATACAGTGAAATTGCTTCAAAAGAGATCAAAATGTTTTTGAAGTAAGAAATTCATTCAGCAATTTTCTCCTCATCAGGTTTCGAACCGTAGATACGTTCGAAACGAAGATTTGTTGGTACAAAAAAATTTGCTATTTGTCAGAACCTGCACGGAGCCATATTATACGTAAAAAATTCGTCTGTTCCTTGAATAATAGTTAGCTTTGCGCATGGAGAACTCAATATACATGAACACAGGCTTCGAGACTGCAGCACGACAGATACCGGGGTAATTATATTTCAGTGGGTAAGTAACGTGCTAAGAACGAACGTTTACTCGTGCAGCAGGCTCAATTACTCGGTCACGCTAAACCTTAAACAGGTACTTAATTAAACTACTCACGACTCTTGCACGGTACAATTTTTGGCAAACTCAAACCCGGTATTCGATAGTTCATTCGGTACTCCAGAATAACTAGTGATTAACCACTATACTTTTCAATTTTTAACTTGGCGTGCAGATGATGAACTCAATTCTTGTGTATCTAATCAATGAACAAATAGCGATGCAGTAATCGGCGAAACAATCATACGTCACTGCAGTGAAAACTCGAGGCGTTCTCGAATCTATATCCTTAATTGAGATTCAAAATCCACGTTATAGATATGAAAACGAAATTTGAAACCGTGTAAATTGAGATACGTAATCTCTGTTTACACTGAGCAACGTATGGAAACGCAATCGTTTTTCTTCGTATTCCTTCGCTCTTATACTTTGCGTTTTCCGTGTTCTTTTTTCCTACATTCCTTCTTTATCTCTTTGTTTCTTTAATGGCCTCGTCGTTATAACAGCAGGAAGAAGTATCACCGGATGTATCCATATGTTTGATACATGGAATGGGAGAACAAGAAGAAGAAGAAGAAGAAGAAGAAGAAGAAGAAGAAGAAGAAGAAGAAGAAGAAGGGCCAAAGACGAAGTTCTTCGAGTGCCGTTTTCTAAACGAATGGTGACCAATAAGGCGACTTTGCAATGGCAAGACTGCGTCAGGTTGATCAATTATGACTGCAACTATGAATCACTCGTAACGTTCAGAACTCCATAAAATCACAAAAATCAATTATCTGCAGTAAATTTGGTATAATAAATTACCAACAATGCTGTTGCAACAAAGATTGAATGCATTGTTTGGCGTGAAGCGACGCGGTGAAGCTATTATAGTCCTGCCATGCCTGCCTATATATGATTAAGCGAAGACAACCGGACGTGACGAAGTGTCGAGAAAATAAACGTTTCGTGTCCAGTCGAGCACATGTATATATAAATCAATTCACACAGCTACATTATATTGAAACGAGTGGTGTTGTATACTGCAGTCTGATTAACTGTCACATATCTCAAGCGCGGGATGAAGCAGGTGCCTAATGAGCATACTAATTACAACAACAATAATGATAATAATCAAGATACGCGACCGTGCATTTAAACTAATAATCAGCAACGAGACGAATTGCAGCGTAAATCCCAATTTGAGGTAATTCAATTGACCTCGTTAGTTAATTCCACTTTACGACCGTAAATCGCAGGGAATATAAATATACGAATTTGTTTCTCACAACGAGTTAAATATACACATCAAATTTCTAATACCGACTCTGTCATTACAGAAAAACTTTGATTAAGTGTCGACTGTTTTTCTTTATTTATTTATTTTTTCTCAACGGTTATAAATCAAGAGATCGCGATCGATCGCAGGGATTTACACTTCAGTATTTTACACGCACAGTGGGATGGAAAGGAAGGAAACACAACGGAAACGAGAATAGTGAACCATCTATGCTAAGAATGCAGAACTTGTTTCTTTGAATTCCTACGCTCGTTACATATACGGTGTACATGTGAAAGTATACAGGACATTCTGTGCCAAATGGTCGAATCTCCAATCCCCTGTCCATTTTATATTTACCTTATTTTTTTTTTTTTTTTTTTTTGTCAACGAGTTGGCCCGCGAGTGAACAACTTTTTAAAAAACTTGGTACAAATTTCTTTGTTTCATTACATCCGCCTTGTATGATCGAAAAATATACATCCGTTAGGCGTATGGTTTGTCAACCATCTGATACAGTCCGCCGAATTTTTTTTTTTTTTTTTATAGCTATGGTCGTGCTAACCTCACACCATCTGCTCCTGTTTCACGACTCTCCCCATCGAGCTCCGCCTCTTCTCGGTCCGCTTTTTCCCACCCCCAAAGGCTAACTACAGTACGAACCATAATGATTTATACGAGCCAGTCGAGGCTATAGATGCTCCCCTGAGGTTAAACATCGCAAAGAAAAGCATAGCGTAGCTAGGGTACGGCAAACCTGTTCAGTTCCGTTGGGACTTGAGACCCCTAATCCCATATAACCAGGTTTTAATACTATAGGCCCGCACCTATAACATCATAGACCCAACCAAGCCCAACCCAACCTGAATGGTCGAACAGATCGAGGGTATTGTGTATAGAATTCCCACCTGCTCTAACTTTTAAAATGAAATAGGAAAGTTTTCCTGAATTCACACATACATCATTAGCGTATTTGCACAGGAGTCTTTCCACTTCGAGCATTTTAACCTCGATGTTTGCAATTTAACTATAAACTTTTTGACGGGTTCTATGAACCAAATAAATTCGTGGAACAATTTTTTTTTTCTAACTGCCATCCCTATTTTCCAAGTTACACGGGCGTGAAATTCAAAATTTAGAGACAAAAATCGAAAACATACTCAACTTCAAGCGGTCGTATTTTTGGTTGTATTCATCCTAGAGATTTCATCTAAATACCATTTTGAAGCTACTTAATCACACTGTTATTATATATTGACTGAATCCTTTGATAATGAACCGTTCCATTTTTTATAAAATAATGCATTATTTAAATGCAATTTTCAAGGCGAGAACATCTCTCGAAAATTCCAAAATAAATATGAGCGTGTTCCTTGATCAATACTCTTCAAAACTGTAAACTTATGAAATGGAACTCTGACGGAAACTATGTTGAAACGATTTATTCATAAGCGACGGTGCGCGCAGCCGCTCAGAAAGCTGGCTCGGGTACACGTGTAGCTAGTCTAAGGAGAAAATGGTGGACATGTAGAGATCTATTCTGTACTAAAAATATCGAAAACATCAGAAAACAACGTATATCATAATAGGTTTGTTAAATATTTAACCAACAATATGGAAATTATGATCCAAAATCTTACATAAAAATCTACTCACATTATATTACATTAAATTTATTTGGAAGTCTCATATTCGCTCAGGGGCAAAATACAAATAGAATGTCAGTATGTCAAAAAGTTGATTTAGTTCGTCCACGTTTAGCTTTCTCGAAACGAAATTGTAATGCAGCTATTTCTCTTTGTCAATCCTGTTCGGTGAAAAGTTCGAAATTGATATTTTTAAATTTATATCATTCTGCGGCTTTTCCATGCGAGGTAGCGGAAAAGTGTCATTCGGCAACAACTCCAAATTCCTCTCGATGAAGACACAGTTTTAAAAGTTCTTTTAGTTTTTGTATTGTGCAGTTCGCTCCATCGTAGAAATAAATAATTTTATTCGAATTTCGAATTTCTAATTTCAAAAAGTTGACAAAATTTCGTTAAAAAAAATGGACGTAGACAGTGTCATGTTTCAGACATTCCGAAATGGCGATATAATTTTTGCGTCAGATCGCGTTGTCTTCGATGTAATAAGCTGCAAAAGGACGTACCCTGAATCGCATCTTTAATTACAAATGCATAATTTACTGAAAAATTGCTTACCAGTAAGCATTCCCGTCATTGTAATTGCGTCTTTCTTTCAGAAAAATAAGCAGACTACTTCTGAGCGATAAACACTTGCGTTACAAGTCCTTCTAGCAGTGCCCAAAGTTTTATTAAGAATTCTTCGACGGCTGATCGAATCGTTTTCAAATTTATTCGATCTACCGACACCCACTGCTTGTACATCAGGGTATCTATCAATTCGTCTTTAAACAACTCTTCCAGCTGATTCACTGAATCTTCCGTTCCTGGGTAAGTTAAACATTGCCTCAAGTGAAAATCGGTGGCCGGTCGGTAGGTTACGCGTCATTCGCGCCAAACAATCTTTGTAATTGTTTATTGGCTGAGATGTGTTGGCTGTCAGCCGTGGTATCTTTGCCCCGTTTAACATTAACTTAACACTCTCATGGATTACACAGTCGCAAACTGAATTTCTTCCGCCCACTCTCAGCAAGTACGTAAAGTTTTGGTCTTAGTTCACAAGATTTTGAAAATCGGACCTTTAAATGTGGATACTTTTCTTTAAAAATACGGTGTTACACGACTCGTAACGTTATAAGTACAGACATCCACGACACAATTCTTCGCAGCTTGGTCTAACTTCTTACCGGTCATCACGTTAGGGTGAAAGAAAAATTTCTTTTGAATTTTTTTAAATGACCAATCCTAAAATGTTGTCATAATTCGGATCTTTCTGTTCCGTTAGTGAAGAACGACTAAGAAATCACGGAAGGGATGACCAAGGGTCAGGCTCTTTGTGCAAAACTACGTGAACATTGTAACCACAGGTAGCAACACAATGAAAGCCATTGAGGGGATGATCGAGGGTCAGTCTCTTTGTGCAAAACTGTAACCTGAAAACCAGGACAATAGATAACGTCAAAATACATGGTAGAATGCATTATGCAGAAAACCTTCGCAATTTATCACTCGCCGATTTTCCAGTACTGGAAAAACATGCGTTCCAAAAACAATGAACCAATATTCCAAAATGTGAAAATAATTATTAGCATTCTGTAATCTGAGTTTCATTCTGTGTACTTGAATGCGAACAGCTTCGCACGCTCTCGAGGCGCGCTGTCGCTTATAAATAAATCGTTTCAACACAGTTTCTATCGGAGTTTCATTCTAAAACTTCAAAGTCTTGTAGAGAATTGATCAAAGAATACGCTCACATTTATTTCGAAATTTTCAAGCTATATTTTTACCTCGAAAATCACGCTTGAATAACATATTTGATTGTAACAAATAAAATGGTTAGTTATTACATTATGTTAATAGTCTGATTCAACAGCTTCAAAATGATTTTTGGATCAAGTCTCAAGGATGAATAGATCCAAACATATGACCGTTTAAGTGTATGTTTCGAACGTTTAGCTCTTCTTCCTGAATTCCACGCCCGTGCAACTTGGAAAACAGGGACGAAATTTGTTTTAAAAAAATTGTTCAATGATTTATTTCATCCATAGACCCGGTTAAAAACGTTACAGCGAAATCGGAAACATCGATGTAAAAGTTTAATTTATTACGTCCCGTCTGGCGTAGATTGACTCACTCACAGGCGAGATCTCTTATCCCGGCGATAGACGTCATTCGTTTCAGATGTACAAAAATAAGTCAAGTTTACAAAAAATAAATAAATAAAATAAAATAAAGTCCAACTAAAAGCGTGATTTATTGCATAAGAAATACCGAACAATCGCTTCGCGTTAACGAAGGCTAAGCGTGTGTATCGAATCAAAGGTTCACGCGGTAATTGACTCGGTCTTTTTACAATGTACGGAACAAGGTGCTGAGTAGGAGGAGGAGGGAATTCGCGATGCTGTGTGGCGTGGGAGAGCATTATAATCATAGGCAGCAGGCAGCTGCCTATATAACATGGAGACGACGCTGTCCCCGTTCGAATGGAACTCCGCACAGAGGACTCGAGAGAAGAGAGCCAGCCAGTAGTGATCCTTGCGAGCACGCCCTCCACGTCTTGTTAGCGAGGACTTTCCATGGCATCCAGCAGCAGCAGCAGCAGCAGCAGCAGCAGCATCATCAGGCCCACGCTGGGGGCCTCGGCCTTTCTTCCAACTGCAAACCCAGAGGCCACAATTCGTTCGTTGGTTGGTCCGATCAAGCTGCTCTCACGTAGGGCCGTCAGAACCTCGATGTAGAACCGTACTCGCCCGACCTTACCCCCTGTGACTTTTTTCTATTTCCCAAGTGAAGTCAAGTCAAGTCGGCGCTGAAGGAGAAAAGATTTGGAAGTGTGGAAGCGGTTGAAGCAAAATCGACGAAGGTTCTCGAACAGCTAACAGAAGAGGACTTCCAGAACTACTTTCAACAATGGAAACGTCGTATGGAGCGGTGTAGGGATCGCCAAGAGCTATACATCGAAGATGAAAAAATTTCTGCTGTAATTGGTGACGAATAAAAAGTGTTATGACTTCAGTCCGGTTATTTAATAGCCACACCTCGTATATACGTATATAATGTATTACATGTGATATCGAGTCTCGAACTCTCTCGGCCGATATATAATATGAGTATAAAGGCAATTTTCGTGCAATGGAGCAAAGGTTCGTCTTCAAAGAGTTGAGAGCAGACCGTCCCTCCTCGGTCTTTCGCAATCTTGGTCGTCGGTATTGCACCCTGCACCTCCCTATTCCCGTTTGCTATAAAGAAGCTCGCCTTTCAGAAGGGAGCAATTTTCTTATGTATGTATGACTAGCGCTGCGAGAAAAGTGGAATCGAGAGAGCGAGAGAGAGAGAGAGAGGAAGATGGGGGGTGGGAGTGAAATTGAAATATGGAAAGCATCGAAAATCGAGTCGAAAGTCGTAAAAAAAAAAACCATGAATAAAAAAATTGGCAAACCGGCAAAGATCGATATTGATAAAAAAAAAAAATGTCTAGCTTAATTTTTTTGGTTGTAAAATTTCTCCACTTCTCCAACACGTTAACTCTCGTTTCTCGGAAGGATCCAGATCGACGATCATGATTTCTATCGCGTGTGGAATTTCGACACATGTGCCATTTATGGTGGGGTCGATATAATATCTACGCAACTACATAAGGAGAGTTAGTCTTGGCCTTCTGCATGATTGTTTTTAATGATATTCATAAAAAAGATGAAATATGCGGTGAAAAAGATTTAGCGATTAGAGCGATAAAAGATAGGTAAAAAAAGGACTTTAAATACGAGTGTAATATAAGTCTAGACCTCCCGCGAACGAAACTTAAGGGCTTCGACGAGCGCGTTTTACGATCTCGGTACGTATATATATAAAAAGAGGCTTCGTATTCCCGCCGCCTTATTTTCCTCCTCCGCAGAGTTTTTATTGGCAATTATCAGTAACGAAACACATTCTTCTTCTATCCCCTTGCAGCAATAATCTGGTGGATCGTCAAAAGCGTTGGCATGCATTAAAATATATAATAATCGCTGAGTATGCAGCATAAAAGATTTACACACGTCGATACCCGGTACGGCTCCCCTCGGTTGTAATCATCGCTTCGTCGCGAATCCATGGCACGGCACCAAATCTGCAACCTTTGCAACGGTGTACATACAGGTAATAAAGAGCTTATGATCGACGAATCGTTCGCAGGTTGATATTTACGCGAGGACGGATCTCGCGGCGTGAATCATCCACGTGCCTTTCCACGCCTTGCAGTATAACGTAATAAACCGAGGTATCGGAGGAACAAGATGCGTGATCATCTGAAAATGCGAAATGAAGTTGCCGACACAACGGCACGCTAGATATTTATTTTAAAAAACTTGTATTATATCCAATAAAACAGTCATGATTCGAATTTATGCAATAATTTCACGTAAATTGTGAGACAGATATATGTTCAATTATTTGGAAAAACAAGGAAAACAGCAATGGAAAGAAAAAATTATTATCTGTAACAAAAAAGATTATTCACTAATAATGTAACATAGGCAGTTATTATTTCTAGTCTCTCTTATCGGCACGCTCTTCGTCGCTTATCAAATACTCCATACGGTACTTGTATGATACAAAATGTACGATGTGTATTATACATTGTACAGGAGGAGGAACAACGGAGCATCCATAGATTGCACTGCAATGCCGCAGACTCGGCCTATATCTTCTCGATCTGGAGTAAACAATGCTTTGAAGCCACCGCTGGCCAATCAGAATTCGTCGGCATAACTTGGTAGCTTTGTGGCGCGTCACGAGAAAACCTTATTGCCTTTGCATCTGCTTCAACCAGCCTCCTCTGGGCATCGACTATAATACTACACTATATTATACGTGCAGATATATAGTCCGAGTCACTAAATATTTGCGGTACACGTACGGAGATTCAACGGTGCAAATAGTGAATATTCATTGGGGATGGTATTATTATCGGAAACAAAATCTGGAGGTGTGAATTATGCGGATCCTGTAAGTCGCGGCGCCGCTGGTTCATTGGATTAACTGATATTCGCGGGTTTTTATCGAGGAACGTTCATCCGTGGCCCGAAGGACGAGCAACAGAGGCGCATCAGATGCCCGTCTGTTGGTCGTCGTTGGTGCCTTCTTCTCTCGCGTTATCTCAAGCACTTCCAAGAGCCAAGACTGCATAATACAAGCTGTGTTGTATGTATATATTTCGGTGCCCTTTGTAGGATCGCCGCTCGTAAGAATAAAAAAAAAATAAATAAATAAAAACGAGCGAATGAGAGACAGAGAGAGAGAGAGATATTATTTATAGCCAACGCCTAGAGGAGGGAAAACGGTGAGCGGATCCAAAAAGAAAGACGACGAGGAATCGGATGTGATGAAAATAACATTATTTTCATTACGATATCAGCCAATGAGAGCTTATAAAATATATGCATGTATGTCCCAAGTAATTGATCCTCGAATTTAACTCTTCGTTCGTTCATCGTATCTATAAAATTTATCTGCAAAACAGGCGCACAAGCAAAAATGAATAAAACTTGTACAGTAAGGGTGCGCGGTATTTCGGTATAGCGAATTTTTTCCGGTATGTATCTCCTTCCTCGAAATATATCGGTATGGGAACCTTCTGTCAAACCGATACCGAAATAACGAAATTTCGGTAAATACCGAAGTACCGAAATTTCTGATAATCTAAATACTATTCAGATTAATGGTACTTACTACAGTTCAATACAGATTTTTCTTAGTCTTTTTCCGACAATATTTGTAGATTAAAGTCACCGAAATTTAGGTACTTCGGTATTTACGGAAATTTCGATATTTCGGTTAACCGAAACTATCGAATACGAAACCCGTACCGAAAATCGGTATCTAATTCCCAATACCTCGCTCTCCTATTGTACATACACACGAACATCGCACTATGTGCGATACAATTTTCACACACGTACAATCATCGGTTTCGTACCTTCTTCATGTTCGTGCCTACCTACATATATCAAGGGCCTCGCAGAGCTGCAAGAGATAAGTACCGTAGGTAAACCATACGGTAACCATAGGCATCATCGTGCGCGACTCGCAGGGCATGGGTATTTTTTCAAGCTATAAATAAATTCAAGAAAGCAAATATTCAACTCGCGTAATTTATCGACTACTGTTTAGGCTGCGGGTTAGTTATTTCTGTAACTACTGTACCAAGTCACAAGAAGAAGAAGCAACGGTAGCTGTACATGTACATATGTTACATGTAAAATACGCATCCCTCCTCTTCGCGTAAAAGGATCAAACAACCAGAAACCCACCGAATCTCCGTGATTTTTACGGTCCACCGTAAAGTCCCCAATAAAAATAAAAAAAAATAAAAAATGTCGAGCGAGGATCTTATCTCGTGCACCGATACGATTCTAGTGAATGTCAAGCGGTTTCTCACTCGCGGTGAAAAAAAGCTTGGTATACGATTTTTTTTTTCATTCCCTAGTAACGCATCCTGCCACTACAAATTGCCATAACGCACGATAGAATTCTTTAACTTGTGTAGAGAGGTGATTGAGGCACGTCGTCTCGTATCCTAGCAAGGCGATCGCCCCCACGGTTGAATCCTGACGCTATAGAGACACGGTCGGATCCGAGCACCTGGAAACCTTATTTATATTGTAGCTTGTTAGAAGAGGGTGCATGAGGGGGGGAGGGGGGGCTACATTCCTGAGGTTGGGTTCGTTCGGTGTGTTATACACATACGTACGAGGCGACGGGCCCCGAGATGGAATTATTATGTTTTTAGCCGCGGGCCTCCTGCCAACTTCTGTTACGTAGGTACAAGTCCAAGAATTTATGCAACTAAATAATAGACCAAATACGGAACGCGCTTTTACTGGTTGTTTTTAATTCGGCGGATGGTGTTATCAAGATTGAGAATAACATTATCCTTGACCCCCAATTGATCGATGTGCATCTATTACAGTTTCTTCTTTTTAGTTTACTTTATTTATTTTTTTTTTACAGGCCGCGGAAAGAGGGGGGAGCGTTGTTTCAGGAGGGATGCAGGATCCGCCGAGCGACGTGCTGCTGTGAAACATACAATACTCCATACGACCATACACCCATACATACATGCATTCGTGCGAGATAAATGAGCACTTGTTTTCTTACGGGTCCAACGCTCTCTCACTCCACAGCGGGAGTCCCGATCAGCCTTAGAGCGTATCCGAGACCTAACCTCAACTTTTATCCGAAGTTTAGTCTGTTTTATTTCTATATTTATCCACCCTGGGTTGTAGAAAAAAAACAAAAAACAAGAGTAATAAGATAAGTACGAAAGAAAGGAATGAAAAAGGGTCTGGTTAGCTAGCCTAGGAAAAGAAACCGTCTGTAATCACAACGAACGTTAATAAGATACGAGAACAAACGTCAGAATTGTATGAAAATATATTTCGGATAGCCTAAAAACATGCTACTCGGAAGTGATGAGGAGGAGGGGATATCGGCCTCATAGTCAAAGCTACAAATTTGAGAAATATAATACATGATGCGTTTTCGCTGATGCAGATCTAATTGCAGAAGAAATTGATTTCGAACAACGAGCGTATAGACGATGCAATGTACAATATTGGCATAAATTCGGCGTCAATATTTAAATATGAAAACTCACCATCACAATAGGCAATACTGCACAGAATGCAAGCAGCCAGGATGCACCAAAGACTTGTCCTAGTCATCCTATGTCCTGGCTGTACTTTTCGTCATGTACCTGCCTCCCAGCGTTTCTCTCCGCACACTCGTCACTGTTTTCAACTAATTCTAAATTAAGGTTGAAACAAATACATTTGTCACTACGTGCACAACGGTAGCAGCAACACCACCAACGACAACAACAACAACAATAAACTGATCAGCATTCAGCTCCCGCCGCCAAATAACAGAATACACAACATTACAAGCCGACGCCGACCAACTAAACGCGCACAGCATACGCGGTTGAATGAAACGGTCGCATTCGTCGCTGAAAGTAACGCGGAAAGCGGGAGGGGGGGGGGGGGGGGAGCTGCTGCGAAAATAGCGCGCACAGGCGGGATATTTGAATCAAATTATCTGGGAGTTTGATTCACACCTGTAAAAATTCTCATTGCACGGAATAAATGCATAGACTTATAATGGGTAAATGTATGCGCTAGTGGTCGGCCATTTTTTAAACATTTTTTTTCTTTTATTCTTGTTTTAACTCCTATTAGAATTTAGTGTACACTTCCGTAATCACATAAAACTTGTCACTTTATCCAAATTTATCACTTTTTTTTAAAGCATCTTTGGAACCAAACATTTTTTCACACTAGGTACTACATAGTTTGTTTCGTTGCTTTATATTTATACTTTCGTGATGCGATTGCTTTTTTAAAATGAGTGGCCGACCACTGAACCTATTTTTCATAATGGCCGTCTACTACATATAATAAATATAAAAAGTTGTGATAGGTGTGTAGATAAGTCTTTTATTTATTTTTTTATCACATATATATGTATACATACGCACGTATGTATATATGTATATATGTATATATATAATTGTTTCGTTTAAAATACATTGAAATATACAAATTTCCATCGCAATAAATACGCAATTATAATTTTTCTTTTTGCAATAAAAAGTAGTGCAAATCCAGACTTATAATTTTTCATAGGTATATTTTGTGTCATTCGTAATAACAATATAATATGTATAGTAATAATAATTATTATGATTATAAAGTAATAATTATATTATCGAAATACAAAATAAAAACGTATACATATACATATATATATATCCTTATTTATATATGTATATATATGTAATAAGTAAGAGATCTAGGATGGACAAGATGAAATACTGAAGTGTAAAGTTGGCGCATGAGGAGTTTTGTTTTAGCTACAGTATATTATAGATAATAGATATCATTCTGTATCGATAACTCGTTTGCATTGAGAAACGGAAATTTACATTTTTAGTAACACTATCAAATATTAGTGTTCAAGTAAAAGGTGATTCGATCCAATTTCTTAGAGATTAAAGATATATTCTAAAAAAAACTATGTTCAAAAATGTTTTTTTTTTTTGCACAAGCTATCGGCAAACAAGGTTTTATAAATGTCGGATTGATGTGTTCCGATTTTTTTCAACAATTTATTTAGAATAAGTACCGTGACTCAATACAACGAGCTAATCAATACGGCAATACGATATATTACATAATTAGTTAATTTAGTGTCTATCAGTTAACAAGTATAATTATATTAAATATAAATAACTCTGGCATGACAAGTACTACTACACACTAGGACCTCGCGCACCACAGAGCGATCGTTCTGCTACTTTGGCATATTTTTTTGGACCATTGGTCATCTTAAGCTCATAGCATACCATATTATTCAAGTTACAACCTTTCGTCCGATCTGTCTTTCTCAACACTATTCGTGCCCTTTTTCATCGTAGTATAATGGCAGAAATTCCATAAAAAAAGAGGCACATGAATGTTAGAGAACTCTCTTAGCTATGGTTTTTAGATGTTGCTTGTTCAAAACCTCAATGTGGAAAGACTAAGAATTTGTTCCATCAAGTGCGATGAAGTAAGTCGGTAAAGTCAAGCCTGTCAAAAGAGACAGAATATAGAAACAAACACAGCGTCGTACAGTATACACATTTTGAAAAATGACAATGGCTCATGTACTTTTTCACATCTACTTTCATGGACAGTGGTTAACACGTAATATCGGTATTATTGTGGATAGAGATTAGTTTAGTTTCTCTGTGTAAAACATGAAAAATGCTTGTTTTCTGGTTTCTTTTTTTGACTTTCACTATCATGTATATTAGACCTGTCCTTAAGAAGGGCAAAATCGAATTTTTAAAAATTTTCCCTCCATATTTACCCACGCCTAGGAAGCCTTACTCTTTCCCATAAGAAAAGCATTAGTTTTTCGGGATTTTTAATCGTTTTTTTACCGCTGCCGTAATTGTCATTTTTTTTTTAATTATTTCAAACCAATTTGGGGGGTAAGACCATTAAAATTCGATTGTGCCCTTCTTAAGGACAAGTCTAATGTATATTATACATGAGTGTTACAAAAGATTCCTTAATCATTTAAAATACTGCAAATGTTTTCATGCTGCCTAAATACATAAGGGAATGGTCCGTTCTGTGAACAAGTCTTGCATCCTGAGGAGAAACTTTAAAGCTCAGGATCATAGTGTTTCTCGATAATTGGTACGGCAGTATTTTTTTATTACCTTTTACCAGATTGATACGTTAATTCTTATTACCATACAGATTTAAAAATTTGTACCGACAACTTCACTACGAAATTTATCAGCCGTCATTCGTGATTGTTGGTGGACAAATTATATAATACAAGATAATTTGGTTTCACCAAGGATTACCATCCTCGATTTATCTCACATACCATCTTCTTCATCTATTAACTTGAAACTAATTATTTTGAGTTACTTTAATATGTATGAAAATTATGATTTTAATACTGATTGAACTTCAGTTTCTTTTCGCCCCTCCCCATTATCATTAAACAATCCGTTAATATTTACTAGTATATCAACGTTTATTAATAGAAGCTTGATTAGTCGATGAAATCTCAATACGTGAAACGTTTGCCTCAGTCTGCTAAAACGTGATCATCGATATCCTTTGATTTTTACTGAACCAAATAAAACTTTATATTTGCAACTACAATTATAAAATATACCATATAATTTATGGAAGACGATTAACGATACCTAACAAATCATTAAAAGTCTAAATCCAAAGATGAATCTAACGTTATTAGATGAAACAGATGGTAAGTGAATCTATATAAATACATGCAACTTTAGAAATATTACAAACGAACTGTTGTGATATGCAAAAAAATTTTTGTGCTTCTAGCATAGTTACTTTAAATAATAATGAAAACATGCTACGTCGACATTCAGTATACAATTGAAGGGAACTTAATAATATAGGTGTAAATGATGGTAACAACATTATTCAAGGTTCTAGGTTCTAGTGATATGCAAGAAATAAATTACTTATATAAAAGTTTAAACCTGTAGTACCCAAAAATGAATTTGTCTAATTTGCCTAATTTTTTAGCATGTGAGATTTTTCTAAGATAACAAAATAAATACATAACATAACAAATATTTTTCTGTGCTACCTCGGTCAACAACTCGACTACTTTGTAGTTTTCATGTGCTTATAAAAACTACACAATATTTTCGTTTTTCCCAGGAGGTAGCACAGAAAATAGAATTTGTGGCATGTCCGCATATAGGGACTTGCCACGAAAACTACTGTTCTGATTACAGTAAAAGTTAAACATTTTAAAACTCAGAAGATACTACTAATTCAATTAAAATGTACTGACAGGTATTCGTGACATTTTGTTATTTTACATCACGGCCATCAGTGGTATGAATTAAAATAAAATAGCCGTATCGTCACAATAATCAAACTTGAGATATTTGATAAACGAGTAAGATTCGAAAATGTTTCAGTACTCAAACAGGGGATGAAAATGTTCAGTCCTCGCTCATGTAACAAATGAGGCTCTCAATTTAATTATATAGGATTAATTTAATCAATTCAATGGCTAATTTAATAACAAATTAATAACAATTTCTACATTGATTAAATTTCAGCTGCAGTCTGTGCATTGTCATAACTCTGTCGTAATCATTGGAACAATATTTTTTATTTCTTCTTATTTCTCCCAAGGGGGAATTGTGTGTAAGAAATTTTTCATAGTAGCATTCAAATTGGACTCAACAATTGTATAAATTGTTAAGCTGCTATTGCGCTTAATGGATATGTTTGTCGTAACGATTACCAATATGTGACCTAAGATATAAATAAAGTTTTGTATTATTGGCTGCACAATTAGCGACTTTTTTAATCCTATATATCTTCAGCAGGCTTTAAAGTGCTTGCTCAAATTTGCAATTCATAATTAATACCTAAAGAGAGACAGACGTGCACTGCTGACGATCCAGTACCGTGTGATCTTTCCTTGAGTTTAAAAACATGAATTGACCAAGTTAGCATTAATATAAATATGTATGTTACATTATCCATATACTGTGAGTTAATTAATAAGTTAATAATAGGTTTACAGTTACGTTTAAGTTACAGGGTAGTAATGATTTACACAGATACTTTTACGTCCTACTGAATTATTGGTGTTACACAGTTAGGTACATTGAAATTCACGCCTTTGCTAAATTTACAAATACATGTAAAACCGCGCGTCGTCGTTGTCAATATTCAGCATACAAGGAATGCACACTCGAAGCATATGTATGTGTGCATACAAGGTACACCGAATGAAACACTCACACA
The DNA here is from genome assembly GCF_021155785.1 of Neodiprion fabricii. Lineage (NCBI taxonomy): Eukaryota > Metazoa > Arthropoda > Insecta > Hymenoptera > Diprionidae > Neodiprion > Neodiprion fabricii. Next base: position 6,627,649 of record NC_060244.1, read on the forward strand.
TCGTAATTCAGTATATTTATATTCTAATTTACGAACACTTTTATTTTTTGTATGAAGTAGCTAAGTGATTTTCGATTTCACCCGATGTCGACAGAACATAAAATAAGAGTGATGTACCTAACTTATTTCCAAATGTAAGACAAAAAATTGAGAAAAAAAAAAAAATAAATAAATCAGCGACAATTTGATTAAAAAGTAGTTGAAATCGCAAAACGAAATAATAATCGTAATTAATACTTCATTCGAAACATAGGTATCTGGACCATTAGTTTTGAAAGTCATGGAGAATATTTTGTGATCCAAGAAATTTGTAGCTTTGTTAATTCAAACTCGATTGGCTACCATAATTTAATTTAATTATGCAAACGTACAACGATTAAATTAAGATTTATTAAATGCACGTGGAATGGTGTACTGGTAATTTCAATTTTGGGACAATTTAGCTGCGTAAAAACGATTTTTTCTGGAAATAGCTTAATTTTAAATGCAAAACCTTACGTATTATCTCTTACATTTATCGTATTAGCTCCTGTTCTCTATACATTTTTTTTGGTTTTGTTTTTTGCCATTTGTTCCTGTTTGTCCCAAGAGTTTGCAGTTCATACCTCTTTATTACCTATTTATAAATTATGATACTTCAATTCTTTGAGACTGAAGTTAAGCGCTGATTTCAACAAAGCTACGCCGATCTACTTCATCACATTGTCACAGGCTGGTTCTGAGTTGAATAACGTTACAAGATAACCAGAGTCAATGCTAGTTGTCAATGTCATGAAACAAATCTGACGTTGAACTTTCTTTTCGTAATTATAAATAAAGTTGCCTAAATATCGACTTCTTTTATTATCTTCCTATATTCTTGGTTTATAAGTCAATGTAACATGAAACGTCTGCACGTCCATTTCAGTGCAATCTTGTGGCCCTATGGGACTGTCGTTTCTTTGTGCGACTGTACCGTCTTTATCGTTTAGTGTTTCTTCATTATTTTTCAACATTTTCTCAGCTGGTTGTTCAAGAGATACTCTAACTATCTTTGATTTGGTGACTTCCGTAGAACGAGATTTCGAAGCTTCAGCAGCTCGAACCTTCGCTCCATTTTCCTTATTTCTACGTGACGAGCTGCGATGTAAGCGTGATTTCTCTCGAGATGAGGTTCTACGCAGACTTGGTCGTTTTACAGATTCTGCGCTCACACTGAGCCCTGCAGCTACAGATAAATTTAAGACTTCACTCACGAATCCCTCTTATATTGATAATTGTAGCACTTAAAATTGTGGAAGTACTCACCGATGTTACCAGAAGATGATCTGTTTGATCCGCGCAAGATATGCATAGCTGTGGGGTCACTGTCTGTGGCAGCAATTCGTTCACCTACTGGTGTTAGAAACCATTCTGATCTAGTCCTCATTCTTGCTGTCTGCCTTTCATGTACCTAAAGGAAAAAAAAAAGATTCACCTTAAAAACGCAATAAAGTTAAGTAGTGAAAATACCCAACATTAAACCCACAGGTATGAACGAATAGACAGTATTACATTTTTGAATCACGGATTAAAATTTGGCTGTTGCAATTTAAGAATACCACCTGTACTTTTTCATATCCTTGTTTTAGCACACGTAAATATTGTAAATACTCAATACTACATTTGATTTATACATATGCCTACACGTTTGCTGTGTTAATGGAACATAATCCATTTCTTAGAATTCATAAGAAATAACTTACTAAAAATAAGGCCAGTGAACAATTATAATATATCGACCGAATACAGTACGAATCATAAGGTATGATACAACTAATTGAATATGATTGGGATGAGTATTAAGTATACAACAAAGGAGAAAAAAAATAGATGCCAATAATGCTGGCACTAATTATTTTCAAAAATAGGTAAAGAATTCGTGATCAACGTGCAACATGCATAAGCAAGTGAGCTAAATAAACAAACAAAAAACAAGAGCAAGTACGTGTATGTGCGGAATTGAAGTCTAACGAAAAAACAAGATTTTTTTTGAAAATAACTAGTGCGTGCATTGCAAAGCAAATAACGACAAAAATTCATGAATGTATTAATATCTATTGATAATATTTGGGATACAAGAGTTTTTCGTTTTGTTTTGTTTGTGTACATACAGTTAACGTTGTAGTCTAAATTTTAAATATGAAAATTACATAAAGATATCAGTCTCCTTAATTCATTAACATATACAATCATGCAATGCTTGTATGACAATAATAATTAATAGCGTAAATAATTTTTTATTTTTATATACAATTCAAGATTCGTAATAAAGTAGGATAAATCAGATTGTGCGATTTCATGAAATAATACAAAAAAAATAGTTAAAGAGAGAAATATTAGTTTTCACCTGATATGAAAATGTGAGCTCATAAACATAGAATGTCAAAAAAATAGTATTGTTGTTATGCCTCCAAGGAGAGACAGAAATTTTAATAATTTCTTTGAGTTTAACGTTAGCTTAATAATTAAAAATTGTGATGCATTAACAAAGCTGTGTTTAATCAGAACAAACAATTCGATTCTTCGGTTTCAGAAACAAATGAAAGCAAATATCAGAAAGCGCATCGGTATTTAGAAGTAGTTATGGAAGTCTGGCAAAAATACAAGATATATAATACAACCAAACCAGAGCTGAGGTGATTACTTGGTACTGTTGCACAATTGAAATTAATATGCACTCTCTCAATATCCGTTAAAACATGAACTCAAACCAACATATGATTTGGTCTAGGTACGGGTAGAATTATGGTACAGATTTTTTCAAGTGCATATCTAAAATTCAGGAGATTCAGGTTCATCTGATAACTACTTTTAAAACAACGATTCATACGTGGACCACAGTTAACATAGCGACAAATTATTCAATGTACAATTCATGAGGTATGTGCTTTACAAACACACAATAGCTCTAAGCATTCTCTAGTGTCTGATAATACAAGTAATAATTACTAATAATAATAATAAGAATAATAATAATGACAACAACAACAACAACAACAACACTAATAACAGTAATAATATTAATGATAGGACAAATCGTGGCAGTAATAGTAGTAAAAAGCAATCTTTGGTGGACTGAGCCTGCACGCCCGCATTATTCAATTGTGGGTTTATTGTGCATAATATAAATTAATTTTTGAACAGTGATTATCATGGACATTCTGAGTATCTAACAACTTTGATAAATCTCAAGCTGTGTATCAATAATGGGACAAACTCTGCCAAATTTCAATATCAAAATTACCCAGTTCAAAGTTAATCTTTGAATCTCACAACTAGATTCTAGGTGAGTGACAATATTTCAAACAGTTGATGCGATATATTATTTACGATGATTTTTTTTATTTTCGATAGGATTAAACTTCAATATTTTAATGGAACACAAGAAGTAGCATCATTGAAAAGGCGTAACAAAACAAATTTGAAACTGCTCTACTATTTGACCATTTTTTTAAAGTGCGATAATGATATTTTACAGTATGGTCTGAAAACAATGACTATCAACATGCATATTTAAGTTAATACCATATCCTAATTTATCATGACGAAAAATCCTTAATTCATATTTTATATCTAGTTTATTAAAGTCTTTGAATCGTGTTTAAGGTAGAAAAATTGTTCATTTTTGCGCGCTTTAATATTACACCTACATATAACAATTATTCGTTTAAAACCGGAAATAAAAAAAAAAAACAATTATGTGTATAACATTAAACAATTTATGGAGAACTAATGTGATGTATCGAATATCTCAAATCTGTACTCAGTTACGGAATGACCAATTACAGTCTTAGCTCAGCGAACGAATTAACTCATCAATACAAATAAATTAACGAGAAAGATGTTTCTCAACACGTTTGAGCACCGGAAAGTGTTAATTTAAACAAAGAACTTTCGAAGTAAATTAATTTTCCTAAAAATACAAATATTCAATTTTCTCTGAATTTCGTACTCTGAAGCGTTACATTAAATATTTAAAATGAATTTGAGATTCCGAGGCAAATATTATTTAACTTTTTACCAACTAAGTCTTTACGAGTCATATCTCCATTTATGTTTTTTTTGTGTATAGTTTTTATTCTACTCAGACTAAAAAATTCTCTTTGCAAAACGTTACGCGCTAATATAGTAATATTGAAGCCAATACATGACGTATGTAAACTTATTGTCAGTCGTTTCCTTCACAGCTGTTTCTTTGGACTATATAATAGCTTCAGTACCACTATCAGATTATGTAATTGTGTTTTATATATTAGGTCTTAGATTTGAACGTCAAGCAGTGCTACATTGAAGATTCTTTCAACTGACAACTCCTAATCTGGAATGCTTCTCTCAGTCACGAATATTAAGCAAATGTCTACAATACAAAACTTTTAGGCCTCTCCCACGCCTACCTGTGGTAAGTAACTGAGACTCTTCGTACTCTCTGCATACCGGTTGACAGCTCTGAGCTCGTCTAGCGTCATACCGGCATGCCGCGAATGATGGCTGCCATTACTGGATGATCTGCTTGAAGCCTGTAGTAAATTATTTTTTTGAGAAATGTTTTTTTTTCTTTGTTTTAACCAAGTGCAATTATTTGAGAGTAGAATAAAATTTGATGCTATAAATACGCAATTAAAACTAACCTGAAATAAGCCATTCTCCTCCAGACTAACTGATAGCCGGGTGTAACTCTCAAGTAAAGTATTTTCGGGTATTATTCCAAGAGACGATGTAAGATCCAAAGATTCTGGTACATGTATTAAAGCTGGTGTGGATTGCGATTCTTCTTGATGTGACATTGCTAAAATTAGACAGTTTCTATTTAGAAAAGAAACAATGTGATGTTCCTCAAAGCCGCTACTTCTCAAAAATGTTGTCCTCATTTGAACGTACGAATTGTCAATTCTGAATCAAGTTATTGAAATTTATTGTCCAGTATAAACTACTGAGGGGTTAATGCAAAAATTTCATGCATGAAAGTATTAGATTACAAATGTTACATAAGGAATAATATTCTGAACTTACATTCTAAATTTAATTTCAGGCCCCATCTTTCACATTCATACTGTAGCCATGTCTTTTCTGCTTCCAGCGATAACTGCCCTGAAACGAATGATTTGGCTTGAAACTTTTTTCTTTTGTCTTTCAAACCCATTCTTGGCACTGTAATTTACGTGCATGGCTCTCGTAGAGTGATAAATACTATTCTTAAGATGAATAGAGACTGGTTACTGACTAGGCCTATAATCTATTTGGTGTGTTGAAATACTTACTAGAAACTACCGTATCTGGAGGATAACGAAAGCTGAAAATCCAGTCTTCTTCAACCTTCAAAATTCTTCCTGTGATACGAGCATAAAACTCATAGTTTTCCCTTCCAAATAAATTTGAAACACCAAAATTGTCTATCATGAACTTCATTATTCGAGTTGCAACCTGGGAAAAATTCATATAAAATTGATTAATTTCAATTTAATTTAATATGTTGAAGTACTAAGAAAAATTTCTTTATGTTCATTTGAAATATCTTTTAATAAAATTCTAAATATAATAACCAAAATTTAATTGTACCAATTTAATGAAGCTAAGATGACAGAAATACAGGTAGAGTGAAACAAGAGGTAAATATGATATCAATAATGCGGAATATTACACTTTTGTGTACAATACAAAATTATGTATTTTGAAAAAGAAAACGACAAATGGAATGAGTCTGAAAAATTTCCGGAAAATTGGATTCAAACTACAGAATGATGGTTTCAGCTTCTAAGAATTCGCGTAGAGCTTGTGATTCTTCATGAAAGAAATTTGATTTTTCAGAATTAAATTGTTGACATCTATTTTTTTCACCTTTGAAATATATGAACAGTGAAATTGGCTGTGCTGTAGCATGTGGTTCATTTCAAGAGTTTTGAAGCAGTGATGAGTGTTCGATATCAGGCGCCTTATACTCAGGTATAAGAAGATGTGAAAACAAGAAACGATTGATAGAATAGTATTGGTACAAGGTGGCAACAACACCTTATTATTACCTGTAACGCAACATTATATATTGCACTATGAGAGACACAAATGCAAATGAGAGATAGTGACACAATGAGATTATGTAAATTAGTTAGCAACCTTGGGATGGTACAAAAATCAAACATGTAACACAATTGATAATGTTGTAAACTTACTGAGACCTCCGCCTGATGGTGATTGTAAGCAAACATAAAACAAATGGTTATATGATATAGCAGCACACCAAGTGAGCGCAGCTCATCATGCATTGAAATCCAATATTGTTATGCGATCCGTATGTGTAGTTAAAGAATTTAAAAAATTCACTCACACCATCGTTTATGACAAGTCATGTTTGAATTCTACTCTGTTTACTACTACACTCTGTGTTATGCGTTAGTATTATTCATCACATGTTTATTGAATATTATCTTTACATTATTTCAAAATATTAATTCGTTAATATAATCCAGCTCCAATACAATGATTAAATCTTATAAAACCACTACCATTTTCAAAGGAAATGACATATTTTGGAAAAAATTCGCACAGAGTAAGTTTGAAAAAATTAATAAGATGTCAGCGTACCTTGAACCTGAGCACATCTTCCATTTTTGCTGTTTTTCCATCACTTACACAGCTCTGGAAAAAGGAAGGAGCCACAGATACTCCGAGAGCTTCGCTGGACATTCCTGTCCGAGCTCTTTCACTATTCACTGCGACTACCCTGAACGTTCCAAACAATAGTACAAGCAAGCGCTGTGTGTAGACTGGTAGAGATGTGATTAATCTATAGAAAACAGATAGATAAGAAAGTCATTTAAAAGTTAGACGAATCATAAACCTATATGTCATTTAACTAAAATTTAGTTCCAACAGAAGTCCAAAGTTCAATAGTATTGTGCGATCGCTATCTTAATCTACCAATTCTTTTTGTTGATGATACTAGTTTCACTATCAGATTATAAATTGACATGCCACCTCATTCGAAACATAGTCCTTGAATGATACGTTTTCAATTAGAAATTGAAATATTTCTATTCCAAAGCCATAAATACAAGCAAAAAGTCACTGTAAGACGAGTGAAATGGAATGAATGAAAATATGCACCATACAGTTGTCAAATTAAAAAGTGTACTTCCTTTCTTATGAGTAAAATTTTTAACTTTATTTAAGTTGTTTAATGGGTACAGGTACGGATCACTTATACTTACTTGTGAATCTGGTCCCTCTGTTGCTCGATGCTATCCAACTGTATGACTGTAAAGAGCTGCTGTTCACCCTCTCTGCCAAATACTCCGCCAGGAATTTTACGTAGGAACTTTTTGAGAACACTGGCTATGGTATAGACACTAAAATTATCCATGTTCACCAGTCGACCGGTTTGCAAGAAATGTATAAGCTTCTTCATGTTTCCTTGGTGTCCCGGCGCACGAAAAACATCTTTTCTAAGTGGTGCTTCTTTGTTTAATTTGAGAATCAGAACCTGCAATGTTATTTATGAATGCATGAACATTGGACGAAAGACAAACCTTGGTATTTCAGAAGCTGATGAAAAACTCTTACCAATAAAGGACCGGGTATATCATTCTTGCAAACTTCGTCCAGTGGTACTCCAAACTTCACTCTGAAACAATATTATTGTTAAGACAAACCAGATATTCAACTAGCATTCAAGTATGTACAAGTTTCTAATTCAAAGCAATTATTTTCTGTTATGATATTGAAAGTAAAAGCTTATCTTAACGACTGGAATAATTATCAGGTATTATTTACATATTCAAATTACAGCTGTCTGATTAATTATGAAAAGGAAAACAGCATCGAGGTGATTTTGTTGCATAACTGATAAATATTAGTATTCAACTTTCTACTGTTCACTTTATTTCGCATTTATAATATTCTAGGAATAATTACCAGACTAGTTTCTAATTAGAAGGTTGCATTACATAAATGAGATCATCATTTTCTAGAAGCTGATCGTAACTTTTTTCTCTCTTTTTCACATTACTTCATCACTTTGAAAAGACATAAAAAAGGATTTAGTAAATATAACACTGAACAAAAGTTTTCCAACTCATCTTTTTGAGATGAATAAACCCAGCAAGCAAATCAGCAGTGACAATTAAACAAGGGGAAAGGAGAAGACTGTAGTTGAAACGATCCATCAGAATGAGCAATATTTAGGACTCAAGACCGTTGGGAGAGTGTGCAGTTACACTATCTTGGTTAAACGCTGATTCCAAGAATGCAGGCGAATGGCAAAACAACAATATAATGGAATTGGAAAATTGAAAGAAAGATAAGTTTGGTGTGTACAGAATTTTGCAAAAGTTTAAAGAAGCTTACAAAAAGTACGGGATTTCAGTCAAGAGTGAAGTTGAAGAGACTAACTTTTCGAGACGCCTAGGGTACGGCGGGACCGAGGATGGGTGCCCGCAGCTCGTCACGACGTTTCCCAACGTCGCCGCTCGACGATGCATCCTCTCCGTCCAGCTGCTCATTATACACGCGGTGTTACACCCACGCAAACTTTTTACGCGGTGCGCGTGGGACGCGAACTGGCGTCCAGGTCGTCCAGGAACTTCGCTGTCGCTGCCACGGACGACACTTCTACCACGCGCCACACCGCGACGATAACAAAACCCCCCCACCACAAGGCGCTGCTACCTGTGGCAGCTCGGAGCAACACGAAGCCAACGTATAACAGTTGTCGAACTTATGTGGATCATGGGATTTCCTAACCTCGCCGATCCGAATATACACGATGCATTCCTGAAACGCGACTGGTTTTGTGGCCTGCAACAGGCCACAAAATATAGCCTATCTTTTGAATAAATAATTAAGACTGTTAAACCCCGACATTTTTCAACCACGGTCTTTCTCAAACTGACCGCAGCCAAAACAATTGGACACATGAAAACATTTCCACGGGGGGGAAAGTTAACCACACCTCTCTCACTTCATTTCAAAAAATCAATATGGCCTCGGCAAGTCTTTATTAAATCCGTGTTCTTAAACGTCACAGAATATTACCCATCTTCTGCTGGTCGATGTAGTAATAAGGACAATCAGCGATCGCGAAACTTTTTGGTGACTGAACTGTTCGGTTACGTTATATGACTCCCACCGATAAAGAAGCTACCGGATCGCCAACACGGCTTCTTATGGCCCCAAGCTCATTAACCTACAGAGTACTGGTCATGAAAACTTTGCCAAAGGATTACCTTCTTTGAATTCTTCCGTTAACGGTTTGCTATAATATAAACCGGCCTTAATGCCTTGTCTTTTTTGTTTGCATTCTGTCTTGACAGTTACAGTTGAGGCATTAACCATTTGAAAATAGTTGTAAGCGATCACATCGCCAGCGGGCAGAGCGTGTTCTTGAGTATTTTATGTTACTTTTTGGTCTGATATTTATTATTTATTTATAACGTCAGTAGTGTGTAAGATTCGCAAGTAACCTATTCACCGCGACGAGCGCCTAAATTCCGTTGTAAGGATACTCTGATTACAAGGTAGGTCCATTTCCCGTTTGATGAATCACTAGGGAGCGAAATTTGTTGCTCCTTAACGGTCGTTTCTATCATACCAAATAGGGAATCAACCTTCGACGTTTCCTTACCATGCAATTTCACCTTTCAAGGAATTATAACTATTGATTTTCTTTTAGCACAAACCTCATGACCAAATCAGGTTACACAATTATCACATCATTAACGCAAACATGTTCTACAATACCTTAAAGATTGAAACGTGATTGAGGATAGGTTGTTTCATAATCCTTGTGTATTTTATCTTCATCAAAGACTCAATTGTGCAAAAAAAAAAAAACTAGTATCAACATTCAGTTGCCTCTGTTTACATATTGTCAGAATTAACATGCATAGAATTTATTTGCAAACATCACCCATGGTTTTCTTAGAATGAGGAAATTTCTTATAATTTCAGCTAATATCAATTGAGAAAAAAGTATGTTAAAATCCCACAGTATAAATTGATTTTAAAACTCTCCTTGCTTTTATTTTATTGCGTTATAGAAACGTTAAAATGGAAGAAGATACCGAATACACTAAATTGCCAGTCGAAGATCGCTGTGTGCATAAGGTATAAAAATGTGCTTAGATTTAAAAAATTTTATCTTTGCATTTACTTAGTACTCAATACCTGAACAATGTTCTCTAGTTATGGAAAGCCAGATTGCACGGATATGAAGAATGCGCCAAAATATTCAGGCGCATTGACGATGAAAAATCACCCGAATGGAATAAATTTCTTGGACTTGTAAAAAAATTTGTTACGGACAGCAACGCTGTAGCCCAAGAGAAAGGATTGGAGGCAGTACTAGCCTATGTTGAAAATGCTGCAGCAGCTGGAAAGTAAGAAAATCTATAATTAACAAATAAGTTTTATAATGGTTAGTGTTTAGTTAATTTGATAATACAATTTCCTACTTAATTCATCGCCCTTGACATAATTCATTGCACTATCAGGACTGTTGGAGAAGTAATGAGTGGTATAGTTTCCAAATGTATCGCAGCACCTAAAACAAAGACTAAAGAATTGGCTGTTCAGATAACTCTCATGTACGTAGAGATAGAAAAACATGAAGCTGTCCAAGAAGAGTTACTAAAGGGTACGGAAGCAAAAAATCCAAAAATCGTTGCAGCATGTATAGCTACATTGACGCTTGCCCTGAGGTATGCCGTTACATTGTAAATTAATGAAATCATTCAAAAATATATTTATCGCAACTTCTAAATAATTGATTGGTTTGCATTTTTTCTACAGAGAGTTCGGGCCCAAAGTTATAAGTGTGAAGCCTCTTGTTAAGAAGATGCCAAGCTTTTTGGAAGACAGAGATAAGTCTGTAAGAGAAGAAGGAAAGACAATGGTAGTAGAAATCTACAGGTAAATTTTATTTATCAGGCTTTCCTTGACAATCGACGATTAGTCCTACCTGTGGTGTCTGCCAGTTTTTAGCTTGTACTCCGTACATTGCAATGTTCCAAGTCGATGACATAACCTTTTCTTGATTCAGGTGGATCGGAGCACCTTTAAAACAACAGCTTAATACTTTGAAGCAGGTACAGATAACTGAACTGGAAACAGAGTTCAACAATCTTAAAGGTGAAAAAGTTGTACCTATTCGTTATCTCAAGTCACAGAAACCAAAAGTAACCTGTGTCATAGACTCGGGTGCTGGAGATGTAGAAGGTCAGTTGAATCGCAGCTCTAAGAATAATTAATATCATAATATATTATAAACATTTTTGCCAGTGTGAGAAAGCAAAACTTATAAAGTATCTTGAAATTCTTCATAAAGTTTCCAAAAGTATCGTATAGATGAAATAAATAAAATAACATTTAAGGCGATGAAGAAGAAGAGGATGATGCAGTGGCACCAGACATTGATCCTTATGAACTTTTGGACCCTGTCGATATTCTTTCCAAACTTCCTAAAGATTTCTTTGACAAAGTTGAGGCTAAGAAGTGGCAGGAACGAAAGGAGGCTGTAGAGGCCTTAGAAGCTCTTTGCAGGAATCCGAAGCTCGAGAGTGGCGATTACGGAGATGTCGTCCGAGCTTTGAAAAAGGTAAATATTGTATTTGCAAATAATTTGTAAAATTTATTTTCGCACATAAGGAATCAGAGCCTTTACAGAGAATAAAAGCTATTTCGTCTAACTCACTGATTCGTTTTCTTTTCCCTTGCAGATTATAAGCAAGGATTCAAATGTGTTGGTCGTGGCACTGGCAGGAAAATGTATGGCTGGACTAGCTAGTGGTTTAAAGAAACGGTTTCAACCTTATGCCTTGGCTTGTTTACCTGCCATACTGGAGAAATTTCGCGAAAAGAAACAAAACGTTGTTCAAGCTCTGAGAGATGCTGCAGACGCAATATTTCTTAGCGTAAGCTTGAATACAAATTAAAACATTCTAAGTTTTCCAGCAAGGTAACAATTATTTGTTTACAGACGACCATCGAAGCTATTATGGAAGATTCTTTAGCTGCACTGGAAAATAAAAATCCTTCTGTCAAGGCAGAGACAGCTGCTTTCCTGGCACGGTGTTTTGCTCAGACTCCACCACCAAGCTTGAATAAGAAACTGCTAAAAGCATATACTGGAATGCTTATCAAGACTTTGAATGAGCCAGGTACAGATTTAAAGAGAATTTGAATATTTAGAGAAACAAGAGATTTCACACAAAATGCTTCCTTTCGTTTTACAGATCCGACTGTGAGAGATAATTCAGCTGAAGCTATTGGTACAGCCTCGAAGTTAGTTGGTGAAAAAGCAATATCACCGTTCATAGCTGACTTAGATAACCTCAAGATGGCAAAGGTCTGAAAAAACTAAAAGAGCAAATTTTTTTTTCCAACAGAGTATAAAGAAGTATCACTTATTTAAAAATTGGTGTTGGCTGTTTTTCAGATCAAGGAATGCTCTGAGAAAGCAGTGATAGTTGTGAAATTACCAAATGTTCGAAAGGCAGCTGGCGATAGACCAAATACGGCTCCTGCAAAAATAGAGTCACCTTCAAAATCAAAAGAAAATGATAATCCAGTTAAGTCTAAAAAGCCAAATGCTACCGCTAAGAAGCCTACCAGCAAGAAAACAACCACTTCGTCCATGACAAATTTAGGTATGTTGGCCTGAAGTTCTAGGTGGTTGAACCTGTTGGTCCATCAGCTGCCGTCAATTTATTTCAATGACCATTGAATTATTTATGCGTTCATTTCACTAGCTTCGAAGAAATCATCTGCGGCAAAAGTACAAGTTGAGAAAAATTTGACTAATGAAGAGATTGATGACTTGGCAGCACAAATTTTACCTGCTGAAGTACTCTCTGGACTTACAGACAGTATTTGGAAGACCCGTTTGGCTGCTGTTGAACAATTAATTCAGGTAATTTTGAGATTTAATTTAAATTTGATATTAATAAAAAGTACCAACTTTCAAGTTGATACCGAGTACTTTTTTTTAACTCTATTTACTAGATTGTCAAAGAAATGGAGACCGCTGATGTTTCCACACAAGTTATTGTCCGCACTTTGGCTAAAAAGCCTGGCCTTAAGGATACTAACTTCCAAGTTCTGAAGCTTCGGTTAGAAACAGTAAAAATGCTGGCAGAAAATTATAATTTCTCAAGGTATAGCATTCTGTGCAACGATGTTTGACTTTTGCTTAAAAAATTCGTACTTTCTATTTCATAGTCTATGATCTATTCTTTCAGCACTGTGGCTGAGTATTGTGTTATAGATATAACTGAGAAATTGGGTGATGCTAAGAACAGTATCGCAGCAGGTGAAACTTTAATTGCAATCGCGGAAGCTACGAGTTTAGAATCAGTGGCTAATGAGGTAATGGGATTTGCTTTTAATCAGAAAAATCCAAAAGTGCAGCAGGAAACTCTATTGTGGCTTGCCAAAGCTGTTGAAGAGTTTGGCCTTGTGTAAGTTTGTTTTTTCACTCCCATTCCTGAATGAAAATCTACAAATGATTTATTTCCGTAATCCTGACAACTTTCAAATTTTCAGAATTAATCTCAAGGCTTTAATGGAGAATATTAAAAAGGCTGTTACTGCTACAAATCCGAGTGTGCGCACTGCTGCTATTTCGCTCCTTGGTACACTGTATGTCTATGTAGGAAAACCACTTCTCATGTTTTTTGAAAACGAAAAACCAGCTCTGAAACAGCAAATTGATCAGGAATGTGAAAAGGTAACTTTTAAAGTTACTTTGGCTTTTTGAGGTCCACGAATGAAAAAAGTCTGTAGAAAAATTGAACGTGATCTAATTACTTTAGCGTATTGGAGAATCGCCTCCAATTCCAACACGTGGTAGCAAAGGCAAGAAGAATAAAGTTGACGAAGATGACGATGGTGATATAGAAGAAAAGGAATCAGTGCCTCAAGTGGATATATCTGATCTCATTCCCAGAGTTGATATTAGCAGTCAATTAACAGAAAGTCTGCTCAATGAGCTTGCCGATAAAAATTGGAAGGTGCGTTTGTTGAATGTTTTCTGAATCATAATCCTGAATAGCGTTCATATTGTTCATACACTCAAGAAATAGAAATGTCTAAAATTTTTCTTGCTTGAAGATAAATAAAAAAAATTTTAGGTACGCAATGAAGGGCTTCAGAAAATAAATACGTTACTGACAGAGGCAAGGTCCATAAAAGGATCAATTGGCGAACTTCCCCAGGGACTAGCTTTGAGATTAGTGGACAGTAATAGCAAAATAGCACAATCTACATTAGGCGTTTGTCAAACTTTAGCAACAGCTATAGGATCGCCAGCTAAACAGCATATACGAACGTTGTTCCCTGGGTTTCTGCAGTGTTTGGGCGATTCTAAGGTAAATTTACTGTCATTTACATACTGCATTAGCTCTGCGGTATTTCTAAATACGACTTTTATTGAAGTTCGACTTGCCGTGATTTTTTTGAATAACTGCAGACATGGATTCGGACAGCTGCAATTGCTTGCATGAACACATGGGGAGACCAGTGCGGATACAAGGAATTTTTCGACGGAGAAATGATTGGAGATGCTCTGAAGTCTGGATCTCCAACTCTTAGATCTGAGCTTTGGAACTGGCTTGCTCAGAAACTACCACTGAGTATGTTTTCACAGTAATGAATCAATGAATCTTTATTTTGTTGTATATTGAATGTATATATATATATATATTTTTTTCCTAGTTACTGTAAAACAGATCCCAAAGGAAGAGCTTACAGTTTGTTTACCGTATTTATTCAGTAATTTAGAAGATCGTAATTCTGACGTTAGGAAAAATGCCCAAGAAGCAGTTCTGGGCTACATGATTCATCTTTCATATGATACTATGGCGCGTGCTTCGGAGAAACTGAAGGTAAAATTTTGTATATCATTATGTCAAATACCCCATAATTCTATATTGTGATTTAAACTATTTCAGCCTGGCTCAAAATCTGTCGTTCTCGCAGCTTTAGAAAAAGCACGACCTAATTTACCTGTGAAACCACTTCCGAAAAAACAAGCCCCAGAAAATACATCACAGCCAAAAACAGTTAAAAGCGGTGGAGCAGTCAAAGCAGGCAAAACGGCCATCAAAACTAAGGTAGTTACATATCTAGAAGAAAACCTGAGTCGTGATCAAAAATATAGATTCTAATTATAGTCCACCGTCATTTGATTGAATAATGTAACCATTGTCATTTTGTATTAGGCTGGAAATGGATCTAAGCCTAACAGTGCTCGCAAGAAGGATGACGATGCGGACACTAGTCCATTGTTAGCTACAAATAACTTGAAACATCAAAGAGTCATTGATGAACAAAAGATGAAAGTGTTGAAGTGGAATTTTACAACACCGCGAGAAGAATTTGTGGAATTACTCAAAGAATTAATGACTACTGCAAACGTGAATAAAACATTGATGTCAAACATGTTCCATTCTGATTTTCGGTATCATCTAAAAGCTATAGAATCTCTAACGGAGGTAACTTTAAAACTGAGCAGAATTTCACCGTTCAATATTTTTACGTGTATCGTAACTTTCAACATTTTTTATTTTTCCTAGGATTTGGCCGATAATAGCAAAGCTTTAGTCTGTAATTTAGACCTGATTCTCAAGTGGTTGACATTGAGATTCTTTGACACAAATCCTTCGGTACTATTGAAAGGTTTGGACTACCTCCAAACAGTTTTTAATATACTTATTGAGGACCAATATCATATGCTTGAGAATGAAGCTGCCTCTTTTATCCCGTATCTTCTGACCAAGGTAATTGAACAGTTTACCAGAGAATTGACAAGTTTGAAACATCATGCATCAAATATTTCTATCGAATGATAACATATTAACAGATAGGCGACTCAAAGGATACTGTACGGAATGGCGTTCGTGCTTTATTTAAACAAATTGCTTTAGTATTCCCAGTGAGCAAATTATTTTCTTATGTTATGGAGGGTATCAAGTCCAAGAATGCTCGCCAAAGAACAGGTATGCATTTAAGTCAGTTTATCCCAATTTCTGCATGTTGTTAATTGTAAAAATTAATTTCGGCTATTCCTTTCTCCAGAATGCCTTGATCAATTAGGTTCACTAATTGAAAACTATGGAGTATCTGTATGCCAACCCAATGCGTCTGTAGCTTTGAAGGAAGTTGCCAAACAAATCGCCGACAGGGACAATTCTGTGCGTAATGCAGCACTCAATTGCATTGTGCAGGCATACTTCCTTGAGGGAGAAAGAGTCTATAAACTTATTGGACAGGTGAAATTAATTAACATCTAATTCCTACTTTAACAAATAATATTTCATCCCAAATGTACAAATACTTACATGTGCTCGCACGACAATAGATTTCCGAAAAGGATCAATCGTTGTTAGATGAGCGTATCAAGAGAGCCGCAAAGAATCGTCCGACAAAATCTGCTTCTTCAGCTAGAATTGTCGTCCCCCCTACCGCCGTCACCAACCATGTGTCAGATGACGGTGAACCCGATTTTGATGAAGAAGATGAGGAACCATTTGAACAGGAGCCAGAGCCAGTGCACGATCCGTAAGTTATTATACGAAATCTTTTTTTTCCCTTCAACTGTCAAGTAATGCGAAACCTTTATCTTATGCAATATATTCTCCATTTACATTTTGCTATTTGCTGTCTACATGTAATGTTCCAGTTTACTTACAATTAGAATAGAGGAAATTAATTACACATTAATCTTCTTTCTTAGTATTATAATATAATATTTAAATGTATATTATGTAGCAGTTGAACATTTTTGTAAATAAGAATTGTATGCGATGAAATTTTCTTATTTAACATATCTGACCTTTCTTTCACATCGTTAACATCATCATAAACTCTGATTATTTGAAAGCTTGATAAGTATTTTTGCCAAATTTGCATTCATCGCTGATTGTTCATCATTATAAACTACTCATCAAGTTGTCTGATTGCATGCGCTTGCTTTTCTAATGGCTCTACAGAAGCAACGATCAGAAAAAACCAATGGTAAAGGAAGCGAGTTGTGAGGTCATCGAAGGCATTCCGCAAGTTGATTTAGTTGAGCCAGTGCAAGGGGATGAACCTTGCGAAAAACATGAACTTCAGGGAATACAATCTTCACAAAATCATCAGCCCGATAATTTGCATCATGATAATGTTGAAACGTTTGTCTTTCTCATCATTTTTTTACGTGTGTTTCTACCTTTTGGGTGCTTTGCCAAACAGGTTATAGATACTAACATGTAGCTTTGTGACAAACTCAAATCACTAAGTTCGACTTTTTTTTGCTCACAAATTAATTTGCGGACGAAAGGACAGTTTCATCTTGCTCGCAAAATTAATTTTATGATATTGATCTTGAATGAATCCGTAAGTATGTTTGAATGAAATGTAGGTTTGGAAAATACTTACAATTTTGTACAAGCTTAATTAAGGTGTGTTGCTTGTATCAGTGTATTGTTGTGTTTAATTTTGACAGAAAAATGTCAAACGTGTTACGTACATGTCCGTATATTTGTTAATTATATGTTCTTTGAAACTCCTTGCACGTTACCAGCTCAAAACTATCTGACAATGCATTATGTTTTTCCTGTACATCTCATTCTCCTGAGCTCACTAACTGCGACCAATGTGTGGGGTTTTATTTCGTAAGGAATCCCTAATCTGATTTGTTTATAGCGAATGAATGATCAGTTCATAGACGTGAACTTTGGATCTTCCTTATACATCTATTGGTACAATTTACGTATTGCTAATCTCTTTTGTTCCGAGTATTTCGCTTATAGGTAACATCTGGAGTACAATTATCTATTATAGATGTAGAGTTGTTGGTATTGAGTTATGTCTCCTCAGACGGAAACATACATTTTTTTTTATCACACAATATACAATTTATTCCAGAGTCCCAGCGCAACAGATACGTCCTAAAGTTTCTGGACCATTTGGCCTTGATTTGGAATGGTTAGAGAAAATTGAGTCAAGTGCTCCAGTAAAAGTTCGTAATCCAAAACTTATAGAACTTAGTCTCTCAGACCTAAATGAACCAGTGAAGTTGTTGAATCCTACAGCAACACAGTGAGTGTTCAAACTTGGATAATTTACTTTGCTATCATTATTTGACTTTTAGGTACTGAATTATTGGGATAATTTTCAGAATAATTCCCATTTCGCCACCAAAACTGTTGGTGCCAAAATCTGCAGTTCTGTCCTCGTTAACATCGCAGATTGAAAAAGATGATACTTTGGATCGTGAAATATTAGCAATGGCTAGTAATGATCTTCAGGTTGCGTTCCAGGCACTAAGCAAAGTGGATGGTGTTAGTGTCTGACCCTTAATTGATTTTATACTTCATATTCTGCGATCTGCATACTGAATAAAATGAATGAACAATTTGTTTTGCAGATATTAAAATCACACCAGGCTAATTTGCTTCAAACAAAGGAAGATAAGTTTATTGGTGCTGCAAATATGCAGTTGAAAATTCTGCAAAATTATCCCTTGCATTCGGGAATTCCGGATGTATCAAAATGTTTCAGAAATACTTTTATGGTGATACTTTCGGTAAGAATTTGTTACATGTCTAGTAAATTATTGCAAATTTTATTCTAATCATTTATCATTATCATTATTATTTTATACAGTTTTACAACTCCGGTATTCTTGGCAAAAATGTGTCCGCACTACAATTGAAAGAGCTTGTGGACCAACTGATCAGTCTACTTGCAGAAAATAAATTAGATCAGTTAAATGATGTTGATGCTTATAATCGTGTGATCAATACCATTGTTGTCAAAGTGATAGATTGTTCAAATCACACAACAATTATTTGGTGAGTTATAATAATTTCTACCCAATATTAACACCGAATAATGCGATCTTTATCGTGTAAAAATATGAAACATCATTCCAGTGTTCTGATAAAACTACTTCACGGTTGTGCACAATCTAATGCACTTCCAAAATACGAAGAATTGGTAATGAAGTGTTTATGGAAAATAGTTAAGATTATGCCAAGCTGGGCTGCAGATTTAGATTACGATCCAATTCTTCGAGAAGTACACTATTTCCTGAAAGTAAGTAATCTCCACATAATAGTAAGATTTTAGTACACCAAATTTACGTTACTTCTGATTCGTGCTGTTTAATTTTTCCGTTAAATGCAACTTACGATTTGTTCAATTTAAAGGATTATCCAACCACGTGGTGGAAGAAGAGAAGATCCGATACTGCCCTGCGCACGGTTAAAACAGTACTTCATAGCATGACCCGAGTAAAAGGAAATGCCATTTTAAATCACATGAGCTTAATAACCAACAAAGACGAGTCGGAATTGTATTCTTACCTTATAAGGCTTGTTGCGGTGAGTTGATACAATGTGTTGGAAATTGCTTGTTGCACTATGAGTTTACTGCGAACAAAAATATTTATCTCAAAAAATTATTTTCAGACACTGAAACCAGATGACACTAATACACAGTCGCGAGCGTCATCAAAGTCTGCTACCGTTGGTAGAACACAAAAGCACTTGTCTAAATTAACACATCAGCAGTTGTCTGAAATATTTAAAAAAATTGGATCAAAACATCATACACAAGAGGTAGACATGAAAAGATGATTACTTACAATATTGACGTTTAACAGTTGCTTGGAAATTGATGTACTCAATACACAAATGCGAATTTTCCTTAGGGGCTTGCACAACTGTATGATTTTAAACTGCAGTATCCGGAGGCGGATATTTATGTGCAACCATTCCTACTTAAATCTCATCAGTTTTTCCAAGACTACATCGAACAGGGGTTGCGAGATATTGACCAAGCAAGAAAAAGTCAAACCCCTATTTTACAGACAAATAATCAATATGCCACAGGTATTTCTGGTAATTTCAATATATGAATTATGCAGAACAATTACGTAAAAATCAGTTTATTGCTTAAGGCGATCAGTGGTGGAATATTAACTTTTTCCAGATATTTCTGGAGTTCCTAGATCTCTTGCAGAAGAAAAAACTATGATGGATCCTATGTCCAGGCTTGAGAGATTACGGAATCTAGAGGCCCAGTGTAAACCGCCACCGGATCAATCAAACCAAACATGAGAAAACTCTCTGTATACTTCAGTAATATTTTAGGTAAGCCTTAGAGGATAATGCGGCGGCATATTCAACACTTACAAGTTTACTTAAGATTTTACATTCTGTACATGGAATTTTACCGATTGTCATACAATTTGAAACGTGAAAACCAAATGTTTGAGGGAAAGTTACGTACATTAATAAACTTGAATATTTTATGTGTAAAAAATCTCTTTCAGCGTTGCAGTGCTTAAGTAACTGGATTACAAAGTATAGCAAACAGTCTATAATCACGTACCTAACATTATATCCTCGACGTCCAATGCGAGATTAACAGTAGCTGTTTTGATCTATTTCCTCAGTAGTTGTGTATAGTTGACACTACTATAAATGATGTATTGTTGATGTGTTATGATATTAATGGTATTTATGAGTAAATTACAGAAGCAATTAAAAGTATATACGTGAAAAGGTAGTTGGTGATTTGAGACTGATTTTGTAACTGATTTAAAATTATGTTATTTTCCTAATAAATCATTTGGCTTTTAATTTACATACATATATCATTTTGAAGTCACGCAAAATTTGAACGCCACATTTTTATTCATTATTTGGGTGGTGCAAAATTATAAATCACTCATTTAACATAAAGATACTTTTACATCACGCACGGTAAGTGGAAATTAATGAATCTCAAAGGTAGAAGATCAACTATTTATGTACATTGTGCCTATGAAATCTGGTGCAGTAATATTATAAGTCATAGTTGAGTATCTTACCAGAACTCTGAAAGCAATATATATTCCACTCACTGATGATGATTACTAGAAATATTTATTTCGTTGGTTGAGTTTACAGTAAAAATAAATCATTAATACTTTGTTCATTTTAGTTAGAAAAATATAATACATATAAAGTAAAATGATACAAATAGGAAGAAAAATAGATCCAATCTGTTATGCTATTGATAAAACTTTACACAATAAGTATAAAATTTATAGAACAGCATTGACAGCAATGGAATCAATACCGACGACACCTTTATTATTGGTTACACAAAATCATATCTTTTCACTGGAGCAACGTTGGTGAGTAAAAATATAAATCATTCTAGAGTATTAACTCCATTCACAGTAGTGTTGCGTTTTATACTTGCGCACCCAAGTATATATCATCGTGGATTCACGTTTGGCGTAAAAATGCTATGCAGTATGTATTATCTTCACCAGAATGGAATATTCGTGCAGAAAAATGATTTTATCTGCAGTCCTTATGACTAAAAAATAATCACAGTGTTCTCTAAATAACGGCCCGTAGTGATAGGATCAGGTAACGCTTTGCTCTCTAGAAAGGCATGTATGTACATACACTTTAGTGTATAATTAAAAAATACTAGAAATACGATGTGACAACGGTTAGTAAAAATGGCAACAATTTTACTGTATAGATGCGATGTTTAACACTATTTCATACTGTGTTTAACGTCATAAACACATAACATTATCATAAATTATTAATAGGCTGCATTCTTTCAATTAAGTCTTCTAATGCCTACACATCTTCCGTTGGATTAACAAATAATGCGGTTATCGCGAACAGCAGAAATACTACACCTCCGATAATTGTAACTGAAAATAATATAGACAGTCAGCAGATCAGATTTTTAACTGCTTAAATGGAATGTTATTCAACTGGTTTTCACAAATTTACATTGGACACATAATTGAATAAAGTAAACGCAGATGTCGTGAAGATGCATGATCATAGAACGTTTTTGATATTATACCTGTTCGAACTGATATTTTTTGTGCTATCATACGCCCACCAAGGACAGCCAATCCTGTGCAAAATGCATGTCCTAAAATTCCACCTAATGTGACACCGTAAACATCCTAAAAAAACAATATATGTTTTCATGAAACAAAGTTCTGTTTATGAGAATGGTTGCATAATTTCTCATATTACCACTCAATAATAATGTAAGTAACAACAAATAATGTAGTTCACCTCTCGAGCTGCAAGGATGATTGTAGTGAGTTGCGAACGATCTCCCCATTCCGCAACAAATGTGAGAGTGAAAGCTTGTATGAAAATTCTCGAGATTAGTAACCATACGCTGTTCGATTTTGTTGTTTTCCTAATTACTCCAGTTTCTGGATCCTGGACGATACTAGTACTGGCTTCTTTTTCATACTGAAATCAATTCCCAAGTACTCCTGCTTATTTACAATAAAGATTTAATGAGAAGAGCTACGAATTAGTAGGTAGCCATCTGATCTGAAGACAGTAATACTTAGTTCAAATACTGCATCACATACTTCATCCTCTCTTTTCCGTAAGTCTAACTGCACCTCTTCCAGTTCTTCTTGACCTTCGTTTGGCGACATGTAGTAACCATCGCGTAGCATCTTCAGACCAAACAGTGCGAAAAGAGCGGTAGAAATGTAGTAGGTATAAGCTCGTGGAATTATGGTTGCGGCATAACCGAATACAACTGTGGAGAAAATTTTTTATTGAGAAAACTCTGCTCATTCTTATACTCTAAAAGCGCACTATATAGTTATTAAAAAATACCTAGCATCTTATGAATCTTTTCTCATTGTTTTCAAAAGATACATGTGATGTTTAAAGTTTATATGACTAGTTATATACTTTGAGACAATAACTGGTAGAATCATAAAGAGGCAAAGAATGGGAAATAAATTTTTTCAACTGTACCAGATAGAACAGTCATCAAAGCGAGGGCACTTATAGCACCGGAAAAAACAGTAAGTCGTGGATGTCGCATAGCCATGATAGCTGCGATGAAGAAAGTTTTGTCCCCAAGTTCAGAGACAACGATGACAGAGAGCGAGGCAACAAAGGCATGTAACAGACCTAAGTTGCCTTTAGGCTGAGTGGACGTTGTGTCAGCGGAATTCTGTAAATAATCATAGACAACAATTTTGGGGTGGATGAGAAAAGAACAGGTTTTCGACTCAGAAATACACTTACCATTGAAGAGCTTGCAAAAGTCTGGCCCACATCTTCGAAGGGCGATTTTTCGGCAAAAACAACGGAGGTTAGGTATGAAATAAATATGCCAAGTGAAATGACATTTCGGAGTCCAATATTGGGGTACATTTTGTATTGTTGTAGCTCTATAACCTGGGGCTGTTAAGTGTGGAAAGATTAGAGAAAATGTGAGATAACTGTCCCATCGATAACGCAGAATAATCACAGCCCTGTTGCTCATTCACTTTATATACGTACATATATACGTGGATCCGTAGATTTAAAACGTGGCGTGCAAACAATTCACACCGACATAAAGATCGATGTGGTTACACGACGAATACATGTGATATTTCAATACAATAGTTTAAAACTCCATTCGCACGCTCTCTTTATTCACGTAAAAATCACGTGACATTTATCGTGAATTTACAACAGTCCATAATTGTAAGAATCGTGGTAAAAACTATTATACGGCTAGTTTTTTCAGAGTTAATCAATCGTAGATTGTATACCAGTGCAAATATTGATGGAGATCACACGCACAGTAATTCATGAAAGAGTTCTATAGTAATTCATGAGTATCGCGTTCATATGTATTTTCCTCTTCTTGTTCGTCGTTTTATCAATAGACGGCGTTGCGAGCGATTCTTATTTCTTTAAAACAAGTTTTATTAGAAATGTTCGTAGACGAAAACGCTTCTGGGTTCAATCTCAGACCTGTCCAAAATCAAAATCCTAAAAACCGATGAAATTACAGATATTGAGTCGTGCGTTCTCCGCTTATCAGACCCAAATGTTGTAGGTCCCCTGCACTTCGTCGATCCCAATGCCTGTTATTGTACAATTGAAACGTTCATAGGTAACTGGTATTTGAAATGCAAAATTATCATGTTCTATTCATTCGTATCGATAATCGGCGAGTGATTAAATCAAATCTGTAAAGAATAATGTCAATCGACGGAGAAACTAGGACGATATAATACAGAATTGATAATGAGAGATCAAAGATTATAAGCACAGCCATCAGTTGTTATAAAAAATGTTCTTCGCTGTAGCAAAAAACCTACAACTGGGTATAAAAATTTTTTCACTTCGCTTATATTGGTGAATTCTATGCAGATTCAAATGAGCACAAGGTTGCCACGTTAATTAACTCATTAGCGCAGCGCAAATTGTTGCACTTGTGAGTATGTTTTTAAGAATGAAAGCAAAGCAACTATTTCCTAACGTTAACAGACGCTCCCGATAAGACTTTATTATCAATTCACGTACATACAATAAACACGATACAAAATGCGATAGCCATCGAGTGTTGTATTAACAGGCTTTGGAAGGGAATGTATGTTATACGAACGCATACCGTAATTCCTTATTACTTCATCGTAAGTGTTTTCAGCTGTATACCGTACAAAATTTTGACGATATTACAAGTTTTTTGTAAGCATGCATCAGATTCTTATCACAAGCACTGTATTTCCAAGCTAGGATTTTTTATTCTATTCATGAAAATTTAGTTGAATAAATTTTATCGCATATACGACATCACTTATGTACGTTAGTCAATAGAAATGAATATTTATTAAATATTCGTCAGGTGTGTTGCTCTTCACATTCACACATATATTTTCAGAGCCAGGAAGCTTATTTAATACTGCCTTATTTAATGTGCGTTCAACTTTGTTCCTTTGGCAATGCGCGTCACGTGTGACGTCATTATCGCCATTTGCGGCTACGTAGAATTCTTATGTCAGTTTACACGGTGCACCGAACACCACATAGCAAAACGTTGTAGCACATACATACAATAGCGACAGATAAGAGCGTTGATATCGAAATAAAATGAATTTACACGTGATTTTTTAAACCTCACGGTATAAAGAAAAACTATCTCACTTTCAACGTTTGTACATCTATTAACGTAAAACTGTAACACTGGTCCTCGGTCTTCTTATTGCAGCAGTGTACATGACTTGGCCCACGGATCCCTCGAGGATATGCGCGCAGCATTTGCCTCGTTACGCGATAATGATCCAGATGTCGTTATGCCTGAAAAATCCAATTAAGAACAGAAAGTCGAGAGTGCGGTATGATTCGCATTACGCAATTAAAAGGGCGGGTGAAACACACATGGGAATTTTCAAAAAATTTCTGTAAAATCTCATCCGCCTTGGGGACAAGCGTTAACGAATTAGGCCAGAGTTTGGCCAAGCGATGATAATATTGGCACGGCTGTACAAACCACTTGGTAGTCGTAGCATGTCAGTGCTTACTAAAACCATCTACGTGAAGCCTGTTTGATTTTCCGATCGGGTAGCTAATAGCAGGAAATGGCGGCCTTCGAAGAACCAGCAGTTTGGATTTGGTTGGTTAGTAACGTTTTCGTCGTTACACTGCAAAGAACTCGCGTCGCCCCGCGAACGTTCTCTCGGAATGAGTAAAAACCGCGGCGAGAACGTATAAAATCGCACAGGTGCACAATAGGTATTCCTCACGCGAATGCAATTTGCTTAAAACAGTCAAAAAATTCTGCAACGGGCCGGTTTGAACGAGAGAATTGAAAAAAAAAAAAACAAGTAACAGAAGGAATAAATCGCAAAAAAGAACCAAAATTAAACATTGTTAAATCATCCGCGTAGCAGAATATCTTGCAATTAATCAAACCACACTACGTAACGTCCGATGGAAATTTAGCTAAACATGTCAGAGAATTGCACCGAACCGAAATTCTCAGACTCTTTATAGCCGTCACAACTCGACCGGAGCTTTTCGGCGTCCGACCATTACTGCAGTTACCACTGTGAACCAAGACGAAAGGAGACAAGCCGATTTCGCCTGAGTCAATCCGAATATACTCGAATAGCAAGCATGTACGTATTAACAAGATGAACCTAAGCTGTCAAAGGGCAGGCACTCGTAGTTCTATGGGCGTTTGTCTATCCGCGGCTCCAACTGCGGCTGTGCCGCGCCTGTTGAAATTGATTTTTGCGCACGTGCGCTCAACAGATTGATCCCGCGACGTTTCGTGTCGTGTTAAAGTTGGTGTTTCAAGTTAACCAAGTTCGATTAATATTTACATATACGTTCGACCGATATTCACACCGGTTTCAATCTACTTTACCAATAAGACACTGCAATACCGTATAATATTATAATTATGGAAAAAATTCATCGAGTGAAACAGTTGGAGTCGCGAAGCAGAGACGACCATTGATTGACTTGTTGTTGACTACATCTTGACGGAAGCTTGCGTCAAAGTTTCATCCCGGATTATCTGTATTGATAAAACCAAACTCTTACAGTAAGGAGGATTTCCTTTTAGTCTTAGTAATGTACAGAGGCTTGTTTTACAAAGCTTGCATGATGATATTTTTCAACATAGCTTTATTTCGAACGTCAGCCAGCCTTTCTGCGGTATTATACGGCTCGTCGAAGAAACACAAGTCGAACACACGTTTTCTCGAGCCACTGATATCACACGTCTTTCCTGGTTAATTGATCAAGGCAATTTAGCGCGGCGTTAACTAAGGAATACAAATCGTGACGCGCGTATAACGGTCGTTCAATTCGATCAATCAACGCCGTTTAGAGGTAGTAAATTTTCGTTCAATGAGTGACGTATTCGCGAATTGTTCGCACGTATCATATCACTTGATCTGTACGTTACAACGATCCGTATATGATACGATTCGCTATTTCTTGCCAATTATGCACAGTCCGTTCCAGATTCTATTTATAAAATGGTATCGAAAGTCGCGTTACTCTTATTGCATTTACAAAGATCCGCAAGACTTTGCCTCCTCAACGCGCCGAGTAAGGTATACATTTGGCGGAGCTATAAATTACTCCACTACACTTCTGCCGTCATTCATCTCTCTAATCGTAATCTTGAGACACGTACGGATGTCCACAGCCCATAAAACGCCGACTGTGATTCGTCGGCCATATACCGCGATTGCAAAGGGGATCCTAGCTCAACGTTAGCGAAGTGAAGACGTTACGTTACACGATTCACTTCACGCTTCGATCACAACTCCCTGTTGAAACAACCTAAAGACTTGGAACAGGTATTCATTCTTAGATGCTATTATGGCGGCCACGTCTAACGCAGAATTAATAATCAGCATTACGTATACATATTAATTCCAATCGATAACATTGTAATATACATTATACTCGTCGGATATCCGGCCATAGAATTGATCCTCTTGGTGAAATATTGTAACGAGTGTCGCGGTGCAACTCGTATTAAATACAAGTCTTATAATCTCCGCGTGAAGTGTTAAATGAAATAACAGTGATTGTATGGTAGCATTTTTTTTTATTTCCTTCTCATGATTAATCACAAGATCTAGTATTTCAGGCAAATTATTAATTGATGAGGAAGATTTTCAGCCAAATATGTCAATCAGCTGGATTTTAGTCCGTATAACAATTGCGAAGTTATATCAAAGAATCTACGTGAATAAATATTCTGGATTTAAAAATTCGAATTGACAAAGTTTTTCACCGACATTCAGGAGGTTGGAATTTGTATGATTTTTGTGATAAATCTTTCTTTCGCAATTTTGTACTAATCGTTTGGAATTCGATCGACTACAAGATCATATAAATAAAAAAATAATCTTCATATTTTGCAAACTTAACATCTTCAAAGTAGTTCTAAAATTACAAAATACTTATATTTTTCTGAAAATGTTTCGTCGCGTTAATGTTACTGAATTCACGTTGGAATTTGACCGATATAACTGTAAATTCTTTCAAAAAAAACTCGCGTTGACTCGTTTGAATTTAACATAATATTTTCTACAGCTGCCAAGCTCAGAAGTGATTCGGCAGATATTTGCGATATCAATCACTCATCGTTTCCTCAGTGACCATGGTCTCTTTCCGCTAAAAAGTTATTCTGATACCGAGCGCCAAACGCTCGGTCGGCACGTATCAAGAAATAAAACTGGATGACTGTGTATAAATAATTCTATAGAGAATCGAAGCAAGTAACCATAGTTTGCATTGCGGCATAATTGGATTATTATTTTATAGTCAGTTTATTACACTCTTGTGATATTGCTATCAAACGGTACGCGTTTATGTGCTTCCGCAGATGTATATACATATATACATATACATATGTATATCCCAGGGGGGAAAATGAATTACGACGTCCCTTTGCTAATAGCCAATAAGCCCATCGATTCCTTAATTACATACCGCCAGGTGGCCTACAGAACCGGCCTTTAAAGTTTTAAACTGCTGTAACGCGTGCATTGATATTTATTAAATCATATACGCTACGCGTATATATGTGATAGGAGCGCACGTTTCTCAAGTCTTACCTTTGGATTTGGTTCCACGTATTCGATAAAAAATCTTCTACGCGAGGTTGTCGTGTTTAGAAACATTGATTTAATTTTTAGCGAAGCTTTTCGTAAGCCGTTTGTTCTTCGGGGGATTCGCTTTTGGATTAAAAAAAAAAAAAGAAACGGTATTCTTTTAGTCACGGTTATGAGTTCTGAAAAATTCCATGAAATTTGAATATTTCCGAAGACGTACGATTCTTCAAATCCTCGAAGAGTGTAAAAATCAAAAATTTCTAAAAAAAAAACCTCTAAAACGTGATAGTGAAACAAATTTTTCATCACGCATCAAATCTGAAGTCACGTCTCCCTTGTTTCTTACAGTTCGAGGATGTCTTTTAGCACCAAGGATGCAATGAGGGTTAAAGAAAGTCCAATGTCAAACGTTTGCACACCAACACCGAAGCTTTGTAACAATACAGAATTGGGCCAATGGTGGCACTGAAAGACATCGCTATGTTCGAAAGAAGGTACGTAACAACAATAACGTGAACCGAATAATGAGCTGTGCCTAGAATTAGGCTCTATTGGCAAATGATAATAATATCTGACAGGCTGTCTGCATTGATCGGTGCACGTGCTGCAACAGCGGCAAAAGTAATTAGTTGTATCGTAAGGTTTAGAAAGAGACAGAGAGATTGAAATAGTCTTTTATTCGTCGATAAAGTGTAATAATAATACGCGCTGAGAAGGAACGGCTTATATATCAAGTGCAACCACTATATTTACTATTGCTAATTAAAGTGGAGCGGTTAGACGCGCAGGACAATTAATCTCAAGCAATTAGGGGTAATTAACCTAACGATATCCCTTCTATATATATATATATATATCTCTCTCTCTCTCTCTGTATCTATCCATCTCTCGGCCAACAGTCGTACAATAGCAACGACACGGGAAGACTCGGTGTATAGAGACCAGAGCCGAGTTAAAGTCAGAAGGACCACCACTCGAGCCTCCAGGAAAAGACAAATGTATAGCCGTAATGTAGAGCAATATAATAGACAATCTATAACACGCGAGAGGAATTACTTCCCGCTGGGACAAAACGGGACCATTAACTTATACCGTGTCCACCGAAACTAACCGGCCCAGGGTAGCAAAGAGTCGACACTGTACCGTCTCCTTGGACATTTAATAATCCGAAGCACGCTATTCCCGGTTTGTAGTCGCAAAGTTTCCCCTCGACCGCCAACCTATCCTTGCTGCTTGCCACTTTGACCGTCGAGCCAGTATCGGCTGCACCAGCTTCCGAGGTGCGGATATTAGCAGATTTTTCACGAGTTCTGTTATTGAAATAAGTGAGTAGGTTTGATAGAGTAAGGTTTAATTGTCTTCTGAAGGAGGAAAGAAAAGCTCTTGAACACGTCGACGAATCACAGGAGATAAGATTTTGAATTTTTTAAGGTAGGTGATGCCTCGTCTCCCAATTTTTTTTTTTTGCTTTTACCCAATGATTTCTCTCTCCGAAATGTAATTTCTTTTTTTTTTTTTTTAATCATATGTAATTTCGCTGAATACTATTGCCAAACTCCGTACATCGACGAATGTCTTTGAACTTGATGAACTTTTCTCATTCGCGGTACCGCGGGCGATTATTATAAGTCGTAATTAATAATATATACCAAGTCAATACACCGGGGGCAGTTATTTATTACAGGATACTTTTTCTCGCGACTCTCAGCTCGGTCTTCTTAAGCTGCACTCAAATATAAATAGCCATTCCGAGCAGACGCGATTATACGTGCGCAGTTAATCCTCGATCTTATAATATAATAAGTGACTTAAGTTGCGATAAAATTTTCTAAGAATCGTCAGAATTTGCAATAACGCATTTTACGATCAATATTCAATTGGACGTTCAGCGTCTTCAATCTCAAAGAGTCGTTAGTTCGTTAAAATGTCGAGATCAGATCGTAGAATCATTTGTACCTACAAGTTTTAGTATTTTTCTGAAAACTCACACTGCGAAATAATTAAAAATCGAGGAAGTGGGGGATCGGATAATAATTATCGCACAATTTTTCAACTTTCTATATCCGCTTTTGCGAGGGTGGATCATTCCAATAAATACCTTCTCCCACAAGTGATAAACAGCGAAGTTTTTCACGGTGTTCCAGGTTCCTAAACGCAGTAGCTAAACATGTACGGGTTAATCCTGGAAAATTTGTCCGAGTATATAAAGCAAGTGTACGGCGAAGATCGTTGGGAAGAGATTCGTCGACAGGCAGCAGTAGAGCAGCCCAGCTTCAGCGTTCACCAGGTTTACCCTGAGAACCTGATACCTCGATTAGCCAAAAAAGCCATTCAGGTACTTGCAATTTCGCGCTCCAAGCGTAGATCGGAAAGACTCGCAAAGCTAAAAAGGAGCTTTTCACAGGTACTGGGAATTACGGAGAAGGAATTCTTCGATCAGATGGGCGTCCACTTCGTCGGATTCGTAGGGCAGTACGGCTACGATCGAGTTTTGTCGGTTCTCGGTCGTCACGTAAGAGATTTCCTCAACGGTCTGGACAACCTTCACGAGTACCTAAAGTTTTCTTACCCTCGAATGCGAGCCCCGTCCTTCATCTGCGAAAACGAAACCCGCCACGGTAATAACGTCGTTCTCGGACGAGCTCGGAGCCTCGATTTGATCCAGATATGATTCCGAATTTCCAGGTTTGACACTTCACTACAGAAGCAAAAGGCGGGGATTCGTCTACTACACGATGGGTCAGATTCGCGAGGTGGCTCGACATTTTTACCACAAGGAAATGCGGATCGAACTCGTCCGCGAAGAAGTTCTCTTCGACACCGTCCACGTCACCTTCAACCTTACGTTCGACAACCGGGCTTTTACGTACGCCTCTCTTGCCATGACCCGGGAAGAAAAGCACCTGCCAATCGGGGCCTCGGTTCTCTTCGAGATATTTCCGTTCTGTATTGTATTCGGGTGAGTTCGTCGGTTGGTTAGTGATAAGCGATAAGAATTGCTCAAGTCGTACGTCCGATATTCTTCCAGGTCTGACATGGTAGTTAGAAGCCTGGGAAACTCCTTGATGGTAATTCTGCCCGAACTTCTCGGGAAAAAGATCACGCACTGGTTCGATCTAGTGAGACCATTGATCGCCTTTAAATTTCAAACCGTGAGTACGACCCTCCTTATTTCGCAATTCCAACTTTCGACGTAATCTTATACAATTTTTCTCAGATACTGAACCGCACGAACAACATTTTCGAACTGCTTACCGTTGACCCGGTGCTTACCGAGCGACCACCGGACCGCCGTAAGAATGAAATTATGCTAAGTGACGCAATGGAAAATCCCGAAGAGAAAACGTTGAGGTTAAAAGGTGAGCGCGTGTGATTGATCGGTGATAAATAAATCTCGATATCGCGCTACAGATTTTTCATCGGGCAATTCGTGTCCTCAGGTCAAATGATTTACATGGACAATTGGAGGATGATGATGTACCTAGGAACACCGGTGATGCCGGATCTGAACGCGCTGATAACCACCGGACTTTACATAAACGATTTATCGATGCACGACTTCAGCAGGTTGATATTATTTTTTGCCCGATAATAAATCCGCGCGCGGGTATTTACGAAACGGAGGATATTTAACGGAAAATATTGACTCTAGAGATCTGATGCTCGCCGGAACTCAGCAGTCGGTTGAACTCAAGCTGGCACTCGACCAAGAACAACTCAAAAGCAAAAAGCTCGAGGAGTCGATGAGGAAGCTCGACGCCGAGATGAAACGAACGGATGAGCTGCTCTATCAAATGATACCGAAACAAGTAGCTGACCGACTTAGAAACGGCGAAAGTCCGATAGACACGTGCGAAGTAGGTCGAAATTAGCTATAATACGGTTAAAAAATTCAAAGTATATCGTTATTATATGAAATGGGTATACTGCCTGCATATATTTATATACATACAATGAGACGGAGGGAAATTTTTGTTTCAAACGACTCGTCCTTAACCCAAACAGATGTTCGACTCCGTATCGATTCTCTTTTCGGACGTTGTTAGTTTCACCGAAATATGCAGCCGGATCAGTCCGATGAAAGTCGTTTCAATGCTCAATGCTATGTACTCGATATTCGACACCCTCACCGAGAGAAATCGCGTGTACAAGGTAAATCGACTCAGATGCTCGTTGTGACATTAAAAAAAAAAAGAAAAGAACAATCGTATCTCCCAATACGTAATACCGTTCATCAGCCCTCAATTTCCTCACGACGTTAGGACAACCTTCGCTGCGACGGGTAATTGAATTTTGTTAACTCGAAGGTTGAAACCATCGGTGACGCCTACATGGTGGTTTCCGGAGCACCGGACAAGGAACACGATCACGCCGATCGAGTCTGCGACATGGCTTTGGACATGGTGGAAGCGATAACCGATCTCAAGGATCCGTCCACAGGTCGGTACTCCGAGCAACCAAAAAATAACGACGACCAATTGCATCGTCCACGTTTCGATACTCGTATATTAATTAACGAGGCGACTCGTGCTGATTACAGAACAGCATTTGCAAATTCGTGTCGGTGTGCACAGTGGCGCGGTGGTCGCTGGTATTGTCGGATTAAAAATGCCGCGTTACTGTCTGTTCGGAGATTCGGTGAACACCGCGTCGCGAATGGAAGCAACGAGCGAAGCGATGCAGATCCACATATCGCAGCCGACCAAAGAGCTTTTATCCTCGTCGTACAAGGTTACGGAACGTGGGGAGATTCAGGTGAAAGGTAAAGGTGGGTGGAGTCCTCTTCGATTCTCGTCCTGTATCCATAAAAAAAATTAAAATAAAATATATAAATAAATAAGAAAAGTAAAAAAACAACTAGAGGCATCGGCATGGATCCCGAGCTTTATCCGGAAATTTCTCACCCGCAGGCTCGATGAAAACCTATTGGCTGGAGAAGCGGGAAGAGCGTTCGCAGATGACCAAAGGTATCTCGATCTGCGAGCCACCCCAGTGGCAGAATTGTGCGGTGAAAAAACGCATGTCGATCGGCGTTGTCGGTTCGGGCCTCAGGAACGAACGGAAGTCGGAAAACAACTCGGCGTCGACGAGGACCTCCAGGGTTTCTTCCCCGGCACCGGCCAGTTCGAATTCCGGCATATTGTGCGAGGACAGGCGAATCTACTCGCCGATTACCTTCCAGGACGTCGCGCAACGATCCGTTGCGAATTCGCCGATAAAGAGCGTCGACATTAAAGGTAGAATTATCCGATGAATGACGAGAAAATCAATAAGTTTCCTTACACGCGTGTATGATAATAACATCAATAAATACACGGCGATGATTTTCGTCGAATATTGTCAGGCGGGTTGCAAAATGTTGACGTAACTAAAACAAACGGAAAAAACAGGCGTAACGACAATAATAGTAATAACAATAATTAGGGGGACAAAAAATGAGAAACCCGTGTAATATTTAAGCACGGCTTTCCTCGAACCGTTAAAAAGCAACTGTGTGAATATTTAATCATCTTGTTACGAGATGAAATATTAACTCGAACCTTTTACTAAGAGTGTTCGTTATACTCAATTGTAAGGAAACGAAACGAAAGAGAAGATTGAAAGCAAAAAAGTAAAATTC
Source organism: Neodiprion fabricii (assembly GCF_021155785.1). NCBI lineage: Eukaryota > Metazoa > Arthropoda > Insecta > Hymenoptera > Diprionidae > Neodiprion > Neodiprion fabricii. Next base: position 6,661,686 of record NC_060244.1, read on the forward strand.
TCCCTCCAGTTTGAGAAAACTTGTTGCGATAAATTATTACTGTTGTTATGGCAATCTCAATTAGGATAGCTCGGTGTAGAGGTAATTTCACTTGAAATGGAAAACACGATCGTAAAAATTCATCATCACCGGCTGTATTAAATCCTTTCAGGTTTCCGTTCGAATTCCGTAGGTGCTGTATCGGCGATCGTCCGGAGTCCTGCGGATATATTTGGTTCCCTTTTGTCGGACACCGAGGAGCATTTCCGTTTGCACAGGGACAGCGCGACGTCCCCGCAACTCTGTAACGCCGACACGAGGTCCTTAACGTCGTCCAAGAGTGATCGTACCAGGGGTAAATTGACCCCGGACGAAGAGGTCAAGGGTCACGTAAGGGATACGTCGAACTTCAACTTGAACTCCGCCGGCGGATTGGCCGGGATTCCAAGTTGCGAATTCTCCCTCGTCGCTGACCCAGATGCTCCCGACAGTAGAAATTTGCCTATTAATCAGGACCAATGCTGCCCGGGTTTCGCTCTTACCAAAAGCGGCAAACCGCGGCATCAAAGCAACGCCTGCGTTATTTTTTAAATCGTTAAAACATTTGTTATATTTAATATATGTGTAAGATACATATATCACGGATTTCAGATTATAGCTCGATATTTCACTTGATTGTTTTTTTTTTTTTTTAGATTCTTTTATCTTATCTTATCTTTCTCTGTCTCGGTAGATTCTTTTTTCCGCCTATCAAAATAATCGACATCGTTCAAGCGATATGTAGCAAATCTTATTCTAATTGCCGTGTTTTAGTTTACTTTTCTTTTTTTTTTCTCGTTCTTCTTGTTGTTGCTGGTTTGTTTTTTTTTTGTCACCATCTCTCTCTATTAGAACACTCAAATTCAGACGTATAATATAACGTACCGTTCATCTTGATCGGGGGAGAATATATTTATACAAGGATATTAGATCGTTATCGACGATATCAGACTGCATGTATTGTGTAAACTATAATATATTATATATACCAGTTGATGTGTGTATATTAAATTGGATTGATTAATAATACACCGCGTGTAAAATTCTCGTGTGAATAATCGAGCCGGGGGAAAAGACGTATTTTGTGCAATAGTTACGAAAAATTGTATGTATTAAGATTTTTGCAAAAAAATTCATTAATCGTAATTATCGCAAGCCGATCGGATTGTAAGATTATAACGTCTTATATATTATTACGCGTGTATTTGACATGATTTTACCAGGTACATTATTCAATATACGCTTGAATATATTTTATAAATATTGACGTACATTATATTAGAGTAACACTTATATTGTTCAGATAAAATTCATTATTAATGTTTGCGATGTAGAATAAATGAACGATAATTCATATCATAACATCCGAATCACAACATTTACTATACGAAAAAATAAAAAACAAAAACTAACTTTTCTGTAACGATATACATGTATTTTAATAATCTGATTATTTTTTGATATCGTCATGTACTTTCTTAGCGCCCAACATTCGTGGGTGATATCGTGAAAAAAATGGACATGAAAATTAGAAAAGAAAATTGAAATATCTCGAAACATTGCGACTTGTGCATACCGATATTATTCATCGTATTGAGACAATAATTCCCGTAGCCTTCTCTCAACGACCAGGAAAATCTTTCTGCAACATCTATTTGATATACTTCTTATTACATAGCTTTCTACGTACGTATAATAATAATGATAATCAGATTAGTAATAACAGTAACAATAATAATAATAATAGAAAATCGATCAAATTCATTTACCCATCTTTATAAGTTGTAACAAATTGAGGTACGCAAGTTATGCCAATTAGTTAATTATGAATATTCATCAGGCGTGTCTGCATCGAGTGCTGATAAAGATACTAAGTATTAAATTTTATGGACATGTTCCTACGGATATACGATTACGATTCGATTTTTATTTCACCCACGTGGCCGGTGCAATTTTTACCTATATGATTTTATTTCTATAATATAAATATATCATGTTTTGCGAAAATGAAATAGATGTTCAAATACATTGACGAATATATTTAAGTAAATAAAAAATTTCCGCAGCATCTGTTTCACTGGAATATAAGATTTTCTTTTCTAACACAATGATATATTGTAACAATTATAATATCGATGGATATTCGTATACTTAATAAATGTTAATTAAACTGTTGCCAATTAATGCGGCAGTCTTGTCTATTATCCTCAACACTGTTTATACAATCAGGCTAAATAGATGTAAAGATGGTTGTACTTGTTCTACTGTCTCGATGGAGACGATGCATAAATTTACTGAATTCTCTCTATAGAATATGCGCACGCTTTATGTACATGTCAGTTAAATATGTCTTCCGCCTTATAATCATGACGGCTTTTGTCCAGTAATTTCAATTAATTGTTATGAACGTCTCACCGAGTTACGTATTAACAGATGAATTCGAAAGACGTGAAAGTCGCAAATACTTCCATAATTCCGATCAGCAAAACACCTCAATCTGCGTCATGGAGTTTACGCAATTGTACCGATAATTAATCGGACAATCAGACAATATTAAGACCCTATATATAAGTATTTCAGAAAAAATACCATCTGTTACGAAAAATTTCTCACCTCTTCTCGTATTCGAAAAATCCGGAACATTATACCGTATTATATAATCACCGATTTTCTAAACGGTTTTATGCTTGCCCTATTCTATACTTTGGAAACGGTTTCGACAGAAACCAGAAGAGAAAACGAACGAAGAAATAACATCGAGAGTACGACAATTGGGGGTGATAAAAACAAGGGGAGGAAGAGAGTCCTGTGGGATGGCACATAGAAATGTCGTGGGAAAAGGACTTGGAGAGGTTTCTGCAGTGAAATATTTCGTCCTTCGACCCGCGGCTCTTAACACCGCGGATTATACTCGCAACGTCACACTGCCTACGCCTCGTACAATGGCAGTGGTCAGCGAAGGACGAACATCTTTCAAGATAAGTGTCCGCATTGTCCGGAGCCGTAGACACGTCCGTATACCAGATACCAATGCAGGTGTAGGGGGTTGCCTAATTTTTGTATTTATTTATTTATTTCTTTATTTTATTTATTTTTTTGTTTTTTTCACTTCTATTTTTTATCTTTCACACCTTGTGAATTTCCAGCAGAGGCGTCTGAAGTGGACGTTTACGGGAATTTCAGTTAATTCTTTTTGTCATGCGGGTGAATTCAAAATTTTATAGGTTTATTTCAGAGTCAATTTGCCTCATTGTATCCTCGTTTAAATGTATCAGAGTGACGCACGGAGTGCAATTTTAATTGTGTCTATAAAGGTGAAAATTCATTGCACGCAAGTTTTCTCACCTAATAGTTTTCGGCCATAATCCACTTGCAAATGATCACGAATTGTCATGTATACGATTTTTTCAATAGCTTTATGTTGAAGGAGAATAGATCATTTTTTACAATCATGACAAAGAATTAACTGTTTTTCAATATACAGTTTAGAGTATATCACTCCTAGGTAAGAATTTGGGCAAAATGCTGTGACGATGTGTGAAAAATACTTGAAGAAAAAAGTAAAAATTTCGGGTGAATCGGTCAGAAACTGTAGGATTAACCTTGCGCGCAAAAATTTTGATAAATCAAAAATGAAGAAAGCTGCATTTAAAGTTTAGTCTCTCAAAAAGTTGCAGTATGCAGACTCGTACAAATTAAACGTTTTCGACCCCCAAAAATTTTTTTAAGTCCAAAATCGACACCGGCCCATTCAAAGGAGGGATGAAAATGTACAAAAATGTAAAAAAAAAAAAAAAGAAAATTGATTTCTTCAACCCTAAGTGTCTTCGCCCTTAACGGCAAATTCTTATCAGGAATTTAGCGACGAAAAATTCCGCTCCTCAACATTGAATCGGTTCTAACACCGTATAATTTCTGCCCATCATCCGACATTTGAGAAGGAAATGAGTGAATTTGAGACACTCACCCCTTCCTCAGAATGTTTACAGTCTCTTATTCACCCTTCCGACGCCCCCGCCTCCCCCTCCTCCCACCCTTCCGAACCGCTGCCGTCTAACTTCACTTTCTTTTTATCCCGCCCCCGCCCCTCTCTAACGCAGCAACAGGCGTGAAATTAACTGTGAAACGAATAGCAAAATCGTTCAAATTCATCCCGCGTCTCATTTTCTGAAAACAAATGGAGAAAACAAAAAACACATTATTGCTTTATCTTTCTTTTTTTTTTCTCACTTCTCTGACTGACTATAATATAATCCACAGACTGTATGATTCCTTCATTTTTCTAAACATAATTTTTTATTACACACCTATAAAAACAAGAATAAAAAAAAACTCCTCAGAAGGTCGAATTGTCGTGACGAACCAATGATTGCACTTTTTATGATCCGTTAAACGTTTAGATTTTAAATCAAGGTTTCTACGTAATTGACGGAGAAACGATCAGACGATAAATTCAAGTACTTTCGGCAGGTCTGAAAGAGGGAAGAAAGAAAAAAAAAACACTTCAACACGTACGAAACTGCGCACGATAGACACGTTTCGGTAAAATACACAAAAGTTAGAATAAAAAAAATGATATTTTCAAACCTAATTCATGCAAAAACGTTTTCAGGTAGCCAATTTTCTGCAAGATTGCAGAAAATTTAATTCCCAGCGGAGACGACGAGTAAGGAAAGAAGAAAAACGAAAAGAAAAAAAAAAAAAAAGAAAGTTCACCCTTAAAAATAGTTTTCATACCGAACACGAGAGTTTCGATTTCAATTTACAGTTTTTGGTTAATCTCCATACGTACGACGAGATTAACAATCTAGCGATTGCATTGCAATTTTGAAGTGGTATCAGGTAAAAAGGATTTGAAAATTTATGCGAGTAAGGTGTGACAAGACAATAAAGGATTAAAAAGGGGGTTAGGGAGAGGAGTTTGTTGAAGGATATAAGGAAGAAGGTACACGGAGCGTCTACGCGCACGTACCAAAAACGGGCCGGAAAATGCGTATGCAAATTTTTCGACCACTATTATTATCATTATCATTTTGCCAAGAGCCATAAATAATAAAGGAGATTACGAAGGTAGGTGGCTAAGGTATAATTGAATCAAAATAATGTAGAGGTATCATGTTGTACGCATGGCCAATCATATTTCAGGTGAAGCTATCCCGGTCCCGCGCGGTGGCTGTGCGGCGGTGTATATAAGCGTGTCATCCCTAACCGAGGGACTCATTGTACCCCAAGCCACATACAACATACCCCACGATCCGCCAGCAACCCTACAACAACGAGCGGCCCGACAACATTCGAAACATGGTAAGCTCACCTGAATTTTGCAACTCCTCCTGCGACCGGTGACTCGAATTGTCGTTGTTATTATTGTTACTGGAACCTCGCAGTCACTTCCGGTTTGCTCGTCTAACTCTCCGCTTCCCGTGTCCCTCGACAAGTGTCTTTTTCTTTTCCTTTCGCAATTATTCGAGGTTGAAAATTGCGTTCCAATTTTATATTCCAAATTAAAGTTGCAATCTCGCAAACTTTCAATCGGAAGTTTTCAGACAACGAAGATTTAGCCTCAATTTTTTACTCGTTCCGTTATAACAACAAAGACGAAACACTGTCCAGAGTTTAAACAAACTTTAAATTGCCTTTTCAGTATTGCATTTTCAATGCATTGGTGAACGTGTCGCCGGGGCGCTTTGAGAAACTATGTTTGAAAATATTTTTTCCCTTCGACACTTTACTTGAAGCTTGCGCTGCTTTCGGCTTCGTTTGAACAAATAATGAATGATTGTACGATTTTCTGTCGGGAGTTTATTCAGAAGTTAAAAAGTGCGAACTTTTTCAACGGGAGTTGAAACGTATCGCATAACGATTGAAATCAACGTGATAGAAATATCGATTTATTCGAATTCTAAAATTGAAAAAGTTGATAAACTTTAAACTGGCTGTAGGAAGACTTGTGAAAATTTTGATTTGACTTGTTGTTCAATGGAAGAATTCATTTTACGCAATTCGTGTTGGGTGTAAATTTTCATTACCGAATTACAATAAGCAGCGTCGAAAATTTGAACAGCGCACGGTATAAATTAAAAATTCTTTTTATCCCATACATCCTGCATATCATCATATCAGAATTTTGTGTGGCCGCGAAACGTGCAAGTGAATATAATTAATTTCATTCCTACAACACAGCTTTGAAATATGCATATCTCTATGTAATTGAATTTCAATCAGATAAAACAATGATTACACGTTTATATTTGCGCCTAAACGTTAGGTACCAGAGAAAAAAGAAACAATCACCGAAACCAATTTCACTGTTTCTTTTTATTCCTGCGATTCAGACTCGCTTATTGACAATTCCTGCAATTGAAGATACGCAAATTCGTGTATAATTAACCATCAAACGGTCTCAAAAGAAAGGGCATCAAATTTGGCTTTGAAATGTGATCTAATTCGTGAGGAATACTACAAGTTGTAATATTGGAAAGGCGTCAAATTAACACTCGGAAGCAATTTAATTTCAAGAAAAAAGAGCAATAAGCTCGTAAGCAATCGAACGTAAAATGAATAATGTTTTACGGCTCAGTAAAGATTCAACGATAAGTAAGCAATTATAAATCTAGGAATAAGAAACCCAAACCGTAAACGATAGTCGTCGTGGATATCAATGTCGAAGCAGATTTCGTTTCGTTCAAAAGATCAATAGATGATCGAATATCGCAGGAGTTCGCCGTTAGAAATAACTGGTCTATAACACGCCGGATCAATTCCACATAATCGATCCATCATCGCGGCTTTTGCTTTCTTCGTTGGGACCGTCCCAATACTTGCGTTTTCTTTTGACCAATACGCGCGCTTTCATGTAAATAATTCCTCGCTTTCTATTTATACAGATTCTTGACGAATGAAACACAGTTTCTATAATCCAAAGATTATCCCGCACCAACTTCTTTCTCTTCATTATCGCCGCTCTCGACTGACCCAAATTCAAGAGGTTCAATTTTAAGCCGCATTGCCATCGCAACCGCATTAATCGGAAGGCTTTACGTCGTTAGGCGATTGCAAAGTAAATTTGATTCAATGTTAACGAGAAATGGCGTTCGCACCTTTCGTTCGTTTCCTATTTCAACCCCTTCGCAGTCTTATTATACGTATAAAATAATCCGTAACTCTTGAGGAGCTGACGCGTTAAGGACTTTTTATTCTTACCTTCTCGTTAGCTTTTGGCTCACTTTATTTTTCTCCGTCCAATTAGCAGTGGCAGACCGTTAAATAAACAGTAAATTAAATTACAAGTCTCAACTATACGAGATCCCAAGAAAAGTCGGTGCCCACAATTTCTTAGCTGTTCCGAGCGGTTTGAAAATGCTACAAACTATAAATTTCAAGGAGTTTCGAACGATATCTAAGTGATTTCAAGTACTTCCGAATGGTTTGAAAATGATTGAAGCGATGTCGAAGTAGCGTGATGCGATTTTAAGCGGTTTCAGACCAATTCCAAGGTGCTTCAAACGATTTCAAAGTGATTTGAAGCGGTTTTAAACTGTACATTCTCATCCGCAATTTCTAAACGATTTCAAGCAAATCCAAGCATATTCTGAGCAATTATAATTGTAAAGTGGTTCGCGATTTCAACGAGCACTCGTGTTTGACTAGATTTAAATGCGACGCGCTTGAAGTTCGATATTATTTCCAACGCCAGACGGCAAAGTGTCGAATTCTAAAGGTGCAGTCATCTACGTAAATTTGACTTTTTTAAAATCTCGTATACATGTATATATGTATAACAATATATATAATTATTGTGTGAAAAAAAAATATTTTGATATTCAGAGCATCAACACGTTGTTCTACGGTTTGGTGCTTATGAGCATGGACGAGGTGCTCGTCAGGGCGTCGGGGATGTCGGGACTAGGAGAAGACGGGGGTTCTCTTCATCCTTACAACACGGGCGAGCAGGAAATCGAGCCGTTCGATTACACGACTGCAAAGCGGGACGACAACGACCAAGAGAAGCCGAAAATCCCAGGTAGCGTGTACGTCCGTTTCGGTCGCAGCCACGCCGAGAAGATTCCGGCAGAGGCGGAAAGAGAGACGCGCGGAAGATCGGACGGATTCATAAGGTTCGGAAGGTCTCACCCGAAGGCTTCGCAGCATAGAAACGAGCCGGGATTCGGCGGCTTAGAGAGAATCCAGAGAGGTAACAAGTGGTTCCGTATGGGTCGGAACGCCCCGTCTGACAACGAGAACAACATTGCATCGAAGTACGCGACGCTCAAGGCGAAGAGCGACGAGTGCGATTGGTGGCTGAAGCGATGCCACGCCAATCTCGTATCCCTTTGCACGCCGGATGATGACGATACCGATATATGTCGCGAACAGGATGGTAGAATTTTTTGCGACAGCCGTAAATAAGAAATTAGCTTTCACAAATTTACACGCTTCGAATTATGTATAAGTACGTCCGCGATGTAATCTCTGGACACGAAATTTCCTCATACCTAAATTGCACATTTTTCCTGCTTCAAGCCAAAAATTAATCATTTTTGTTTATCGAATCCTTTCGCATATTTCACTGAACTGGATCGTCGCTGGGTTCGTATATACCGCATACCTGTGTAAATCCGATATGCGATTCAAATTTTCACAACTGCAGAGAAAAATCCTCAAATCAAAGATTATTATGATTATTCAATAAATTTCGTTGAGGAATCGCGATAATTTTTGTTTTCTCCCCTCGTCACGTCTTCGTTTCATTTATTCGAGTGGGTTTTGCACTCGGTTCGGGCGAAGCCATTCGAGACGTCGAAAATCGCTTTGGATCCTTCTGAGGTAACTTTTCGACGCAATATATTTCTCATCTTAATACTGTGTCAGACTTGGAACTGAAACATAAAAAAAATCGATCAAAATATTATTTACTTTCCCATGTTTCTTCTGGATGATTAATTATTTACCTTAGAACACTAGGATTGATTGGATAGTGTATTTGTAATTAAAGAACACAACGAACGATTTTAATATCGAATTCAAATCTCCTGCCGGTCTGTAACGTGGGAGGATATTTTTTCTGCCAACAAGTTCGCTAATTTCCCTGTAGGTTAGAGTTTATACACCGAATAGATAGAACCGTAAGCTAATGAATGTACAAAACCTTTCAAAACGATCATGTTAAAGTTTAATACACTAACGACACTTTACAACCGTAAGTCTAACTAAATGTGTCATCCTCCAAGAAGACTGCAAAAGTTGGCAGATTGCACACGGTGTTCTTTTTTTTTTTTTTTTTTTTGCATGCTGAAATTACACGGTGAACATAAAAAAGTAGAGAGTGAAAAGGTAGAAAGTTATTGACCCCAGCCAATCAAAAAACTATAGTTTTCTTATCATGTCCCCGAGAAAGGGAAAAAAGCGAACGTAAGATTGGCAATATGATAAACAACCTCAATATGTAAATATGAAATATACGAATATTTCCAACATTGTTCGTTGTGCTCGACAAGATTTTACGCAACCCCAATTTATCTATCCACGTTGTTTTCTTTCTCTCGTTTCCTTTCACGTATTTGCATCGACCGATATTTTATTTACGAACAGAGGTGGTTCGACGTTTGTGTCAATTAATTTGCCGATTCCAATCGTACCCGGAACAATTACATACGAGGATCATAGACTATAACATATTGTACTTTATACATTTAAATATACACAGTTGGTATAAAAAAGAATGTAAATTTAATAACCTGTATACATATATCGATAAAAGTGGCTGTGCGTCATGGAATTTTAATTAATTTCTATTCTAATATCTCACTATACGCTCGTAGTATATCCTGGATTTAAACCAGACCTCCATCCTTCGTTTGTTTCGATACTCATCAGCAGCTGCAGTTGGCAGAAAATTTTCCCTGTAGGTATATTTTTTTGCACTTGCAATACAGGCATTAGAAATAATAAAAATAGCAAGTTCGTATTAGCGCGCAATTTGCACAGACACAGTTGGACGTGTGCGGTAAGTGAAACGGGCGTTTAAAAGAGGCGACCTCAATGTATCGATCCGACATCGATCGTCCCAAATAGCTAATCAAATTTCAGCGCACTTCGAAGAGGTCAGCAGGGCGGGTGTTTAGGTCATTCACCGTTAACCCCGAAAGAGCGTTTTAAAAATGGGAAGATGAAAAGTTTGATGAAAAACGAAGAGAGATTCCCTCGTAAAAAAGGAACCGAAACTGCATGGAAGTTCCAACGACTCGCGAGAGGGGCTAGAGAAAAGTTCGAGAAAGAATGGAAGTAGGAAAGTTTCACACTCTCCGGAGCATGTTGTACATGTATCACATGTCAACGTAAATTGGTTTTGTTGGTAAATATAAGATGCTCGGGGATATGTGTGCTGGTCACGGTTTATCCCGCGGATGACGGTGTGCGTACCCTTAATCCAGTGCTAGAATATGTTGGAGAGATAGTTTCCAGAGCCGTAATGGCAGCCGACTAGGTGTATACCCGCGGTAATCCAATGTTATATTTCCACTGACCAGAGAGTTCTTTTTAACAAACCCTATATATATTTGTGCTTAATCCCGCTGGCAAGCTCTCCCACTCGGAAAATATCGTACGGATTCAGCAAAGTACTCCACTGCCTACGCCCCTCAGTCTCATTTGACACTCCACATCGGACAGAGCCTGTGAAATATCACTTTTCCTAATAATTCTCAAGGCCGCTTCAAATGCAGGTGAGACAATTGCTACTACCCCATAATAGCTCACCTACCTGTCGGTAACTCCGAATCGTTTATCAATCCGGACGACGATTCGACTTGATTACCTCACCTTAATTAGTGTGAAAGATCGGTATCAGTTTTGGAAAATCGGAACGTCATTCGCTTCAAGTATATTCGACATTGCATGTCTGTAAAAGCAGATCGTTTATATGCGACAGTAACAAAATTTCAACTTCCTTTTTGAACGCTTGTACGTATGTATACACATAGGTGTATACCTATGTACAAGTTCTTTGTTTTTGCGAGAGTAAATTCGATTTCAACATTTGGCTAATACTTTATTAGGTCAGTGTGGTAGAGATTACAATAGATTTAGCAAACGCGAACCAACCAGCATTTGTTTCTCATTGCGTTTGCCACATAGATATAAGTATAACTCTCTTGATCCAATTTACATACCTATACATGCGTGAGTGACTTCAGATTACGAGAAACCGAGGGAACGCTGAACCATCGGCTAACGAGTCGTTTTTACCGTGATAATTATATGGAATATCGATAATGAATCCATCCGAATCCCAGCAAAATTTACTAAGCAATGAGACGCGAGCACCGTCGGTTGCTTCGCTGCAGCCGCCAACCGAATACTCCCTCGGTTCGATAGAGAAACACTTTTTGTTGAGCGCTGAACGAGGTGACTGTGCTACGGTTAAAAGGTAAAATGTTCATTATCGCCCAGAAACTCGTTTCATCCCTTATCACGATGCCTTCGCGTTCCCAGACTCCTCGAGGAGCACAAGGACCATCCAGAGTTGCTCAACATCAACTGCGTCGATCCTTTGAATAGATCTGCACTGATTGCCGCGATAGAGAATGAGAATATCGAATTAATCCGGCTGCTTTTGGAGTTGGGAATTCAAGTCAAGGTACGACGAATGCGTCGTTCATTGGACGGTTGGGTAATGAAACTTTGAGAAAAATGTCCATTCTACAATATTCGCGAACTTTCAGGACGCGCTTTTACACGCGATTAAAGAGGAGTACGTCGAAGCTGTAGAAATATTGCTGGAATGGGAGGAAAGAACGCATGTGGCTGGTCAGCCTTACGTAAGTATATAATACTGAGAATATAGCGTAATGACGGACTTGAAAGGTGACAATTTTCAAGCGGCTAATGAAATCGATTGCCGAACGGAGCCGTGAAAAACGATAAAAATGTAGATTTGGAACATGGAAACTGTGTAAAGATTTATTTACACCTCGATTTATTTATAGAGCTGGGAGGCCGTGGACAGATCCTCGTCAAACTTCACCCCAGATATAACACCCCTGATACTGGCAGCGCACAAAAACAATTACGAAATATTAAAAATCCTCTTAGATCGAGGAGCGACTTTACCGACACCCCACGATGCTCGGTAGGTGAATTTCATAAAGTAACGCGTGACGTATGAATGGAACGTTACCCGATAAGTCCTGCAACTTTCTTCGATGACACTTGCTGAACACACGTCACCTTGAACATTCATCGTCGGGAATGAAGTTTTTTTCTTTCTGTACTGAGCCTGAAACAGAGTTCAATTCCAGATGCGGATGCGACGAGTGCGTGGTTTCCAGCGAGCAGGACTCGCTGAGGCACTCGCAGTCGAGAATAAACGCCTACAGAGCCCTGACTTCATCTTCATTGATAGCACTCTCGTCCAGAGACCCGCTGCTAACGGCGTTCGAATTGTCCTGGGAACTGAGGCGACTCAGTCGAATGGAGCAGGAGTTTCGTTCTGAATACAACGTAGGATCCAGTTAACTACGTTCGCACAAAAATCCAGCCCAGTGGTTAACCACTGGAATATGAAAAGGGTTCGATTGGCAAATTATGTGAACTTTTAATTGAACTGCAGGAAATGAGAGAGCTCTGTCAAACTTTCGCCACCTCTCTGCTGGACCACGCGAGGACGTCGCACGAGTTGGAAGTAATGCTGAACTACAATCCAACCGGTGAGAATTGGGAACCTGGTGAAAGACAGACTCTGGATCGCCTGAAGCTCGCTATAAAGTACAAGCAGAAACAGGTGAATTCACCGTCTTTGGCGTCTATTCGTGATGAAATTCGAGCTTTTCGATCACCCGTCGTTCGGTTTAATTATATCCTTGGGGTTTCCAGTTCGTAGCTCATCCTAACGTCCAGCAATTGTTGGCTGCAATTTGGTACGACGGATTACCCGGTTTCAGGAGAAAAAGTATGATCGGGCAGCTGATCGAGGTTGGTAAACTGGGCGCTATGTTCCCGGTTTACAGTTCGATATACATGATGTCGCCAACGTCGAAAATGGGACTCTTCATGAAAAAACCATTCGTCAAATTCATATGCCACTCTTCTTCCTACGCATTTTTTCTCAGTGAGTTATAACGAGGCTATTCTCACGTTAGATAGACGTTAAAAGTAGATGACATTTTTTTTACTAGTTTGCACGTGTAACTCGCAAACTTTATATTATACGTGGTGGGTGGGTGGATAGTTAAACCTGTAACAGCTTGAGTTCGAAACTTCACAATGTTACACAACACAAGCGTGCCTCGACATTCCCACATTTTTCGTTTTGTTTCTATTCGTATCGCAGCCGTACTTCGCAAGCAAATGTTAGATATGTGGTCCTAGTTCGTCAGTTTTCCCTTCTTTTTCAGTCTTGTTTTTCCAATTTATTTCGGGGGTGGAAAGAAGGAGAGTCAATTGAGACTGTCTTACGTCTTCGCTTCTTCCGCAGTCTTGTGATTGTGTCCAATCAACCGCGTAACCGTGTAATCCTGGCTTCAATTAACGATACCGAAATAGTTTCAATTCAAATTCACGTTTTTTACCAATCATCACAGTGCTACTGGGCATGGCTTCGCAGCGGGTCGAATACCTGGCTATCGAATTATTCGGCAACGCTTGGATGCGAGAAATTTTAGCAGGTTGGAAGCGTAGAGAACGTGGCTGTATTCCGGGATTCGTCGAATCTGGAGTTATCATATACATCATAAGTGAGTTTACACGGTTTCAGGGACGGATAATAAAAATCAATCGACTTTTTTACAAGCATAGAAAAAAAAAAATAAATAAACACACAATCACCGCCTTCTCGCGCAGGTTTACTTTTCGGCGAGATGAAATCCTTGTGGTCCGACGGCCTCCTGGAGTACGTATCCGATCTCTGGAACATAGTAGACTTTGTCCAAAACGTTTTTTACGTTATATGGATAAGTTTAAGACTCACGGCATGGTTCGTCGTTCAGGTAAAGCGTACAATGTCTTCTAACGAAAGAAATCAAGTTGTCCTTGAACTCGACCTTCTTCAGTTCTTCTTCAATTCCCCGTTTCTTCACAGAGAGAATATTGGAACGGCAGCGATCCGTGGTACCCACGTGATCAGTGGGACGCTTTCGATCCGATGCTTCTTTCGGAAGGAGCTTTCGCAGCAGGGATGATATTCAGGTATAGATTCAACCGTTTATCCGCATCACGGGTCGAATCCAATTAACGCCAAAATCATCGTTTCGTTTTTCAGTTTCTTGAAGCTCGTCCACATATTCAGCGTAAATCCCCACCTCGGACCTCTCCAGATATCTTTGGGCAGAATGATAATCGATATCATAAAATTCTTCTTTATTTACACCCTCGTGCTCTTCGCTTTTGGATGCGGTAAGAAATCGGTATTCATTTCCCTTATGCCGCAAACACTCCAAACCTGACGACTGATCAAATTATATTCACACGTTGACTCGATCCTCGAATTAGGCATGAATCAATTGATGTGGTACTACGCCGACTTGGAGAAAATGAAGTGTTACCATTTACCTAGCGGGCTACCGGACTTCGACAATCAGGAAAAGGCTTGTTCGATATGGAGACGATTTGCCAAGTGAGGATATCAGCCAATAATTCACAAAGAGAGTCGAGTATTTTTACGCCAAATTAACCACAACGATCACTTCTTTCAGCCTATTCGAAACCTCTCAGTCTCTCTTTTGGGCCAGTTTCGGGATGGTCGATTTGATGTCCTTCGACCTAACTGGCATCAAAAGTTTCACTCGATTCTGGGCTCTGCTGATGTTCGGCTCGTATTCCGTGATAAACGTAATCGTTCTACTGAATATGCTTATCGCCATGATGTCCAACTCCTATCAAATAATATCTGTGAGTTGAATAGTTGAATGTATCTGATTATTGGTGTAAACTAGAACAATGGGTTGGGATAAGGAACAATTGCTAATGAATCGAAGTATCGATAACAATCCGTGTTTTAGGAAAGAGCCGATACCGAATGGAAATTTGCCAGAAGTCACTTGTGGATGAGTTACTTCGAGGAGGGTGATACCGTCCCACCACCTTTCAACATGATCCCGACCAGCAAATCCTTCAACAAAGTCCTTGCTTGCGGTAACAAAGGTCGTCCAACCAGATCGATCATAGTAAGTTTCACGTTTCAGACTTTCGCCCTGTTGCTAGATATACATATATGGCAGGGGGGGGGACGCTTCCGAGCCGCGATACTAACAATAAGAGCTACAACTTAGGTACACCCCTTACTTGCCCCGTGTACTGTGCAACGATATAATTATTCAATTAATTTGCTCTAGACCCGATCAAGTTTCGAAGTCACCGTTACGGTGTAGCCAATATTTATAATCGATGTTAAAATTTTTTTTCCCCACTTTCTCTAGAATTTACCTTGATAAATTCAGTGAAATACTTTGGTAGGTCGACGTTTAAAGATATTTGCAAAATGTCGCGACAGAATTTTGTCAATTGAAAACTTGTCGTGAAATTCAACGTATAATCTTCAACAGTGTCAGCGACACTTATTACGTACACGATTGTAGGTAGAGATTATTTGCACGTATATCTTATACAATGTGAAAGATGCGAGTCGAGTACTAATGATTATAGCTCGATTCATAGACGCCTTAAGAGGACCGTCTACGCAGCCAGGTATAATTAACGAAACGTTTGATCGCCATGAAATTCACCAATGTATTCGCATTTTGATCGGTGAGAAGTATATTTATAGACGGACGTGGCCCATTTGTTTAATGTTTATATATATATTTAGATACCTGTTGGATTTTTTTTTTCATTTGACCTTGTCGTTTGTATGACACGCAACGAGTCAATAATTAATAATTATTATATGTCGACCAGCCTCGAGGTTCGTTGGCAATCATTTGAAAAACACCTCACGGCAGTAGAAAATAAGAAGTAGAAGAATAAAAAAAAAACCGTTCCAACGAAAGTATGAAACGCATGTCGTTTTTTTTTTTTGTTTTTTTCTTTTTTGTTCTTTCGTTACATAACACATCAGAAAAAATCGCGAGAAAAGGCACTGGCCAGACACGATACCGTGATGCGTCTCTTGATCCGTCGCTACGTAACTGCCGAGCAGCGAAAACGTGACGATTTTGGAATAACGGAGGACGACGTGATGGAAATTCGACAGGACATATCCACCCTTCGTTACGAGCTCATCGATATTCTCAGGCAAAACGGAATGCGAACGCCGGAGATCGACAAGCAGGAAGCAGCGCGTAAGCGATATGAAACAAATAATTCTAGCAACTGAATATTAATGCAGAGGTCAAACCGCTGTGAAAAAATAAATACAATAATAATCGTAATGATAATAATAACAACAATCAACCGACAAACTTTCAGTTTCTGGAAAGAAAGGACGAGTGATGGAGCGCCGTTTGCAGAAGGACTTCCAGATCGGAATCGTCGAGGGTATCGTTAACGCGGTGATAACGAGCGAGAAGGAGCCGAAAGACGTCTTCAGCCAGATAGCCCGAGCGATCGGCAAGCGAAGCAGCGCGACAAGCAAAAAGGACTGGAACGCTGTGGTCAGGCAAAACACAATTGCCCGCGATCCGATCGGCAGTACGAACGAAGCTTTCATAAGACAGTCGAGGAGAAGCTTGCGACGACATCTTTCAAACTTCCCAGACTCGGACTTGGCATCGATGGACCCGGAACGTCTACTGGAGTACAATCCGAATCTGAGCGTAGTTTCCCCAACGACGCGAATCGCCTACGCGAAGTTCATCATGAGCCGGATAAAGAACGACGAGAAGGTCGTGCAAAGCGGGGAAGGTCCGTACCGCATTTTATTCATATAGTATAAGATATAATTTACACAGCACGAACATGTTTCACCCGTTTTTTCACGCGTGTTTTCCGTACGCAAAGTGCTCGTTTTCGCTGTTGCGAAGAAATTTGACATTACGCGACTCTGATCTCATGCTTCGTGAAAAAACGGGTAAAATACTCTTTTTATGTACAGAATCCTGTACAACGAGGAGTCAAAGGATTTTTGCCTCGCGTATTTGCAATATTCGTCTTCGGCCCGAAAGGACCAAATTTATCCCCTTGTTACACAGTCCAAATTTCTACAGCGTAGTAACAGAAGGAAATTTGTGTATCCTCGATTGTAATTTTTTTAATTTATACATTTGTTTGTTTGTTTTTTTTTTTTTGTTTTTTTTTCACTCAGGAGCTTCGAACAGCGCGAACGCGTCCCGAAGATCAAGCACAAGAGCGAGAAGCAACGAACCGTTGCAGAGGCAGCCAACGGCGACACCTTCGCTGGCCGGATCGTTGTCAGAATCGATAAGAAAGGGTATGATAAAAGGCATGAGTACAAACAGCTTTGATAAAGCGGGAGAAGCAGGTGCAGGATTGGAGGTGAAGGGAACTGAGCACCGATCGCCAACACCGATACCGGAAGATCCATCCGAGGAGGACGCAGCCAGGAATAAATCCAGCGGCTCACCGCCAAACCCAAAACCTGATTCAAGCTCGAACGCGGCACCGGATGAGAGGGCAAAGAAAGACGAGGAGGAAACTAAAAGGCCGGGGAATGATTCCGGCAAAGAAAATAAATCCGAAGAGGCGCCGAAGGCCGGCTCGACTTCTAAGGCTAAGGAAACGGCGAAATCACCGTCGGTTGCCGCGGAACCGGAATCTGGTCCACCGATAGCCACAACGAAACTTCGAGGAAAGTCGAAAGCGACCGGACAGATGATGGGCGGATGGATATAATAATTTCATAGATATATCGAGTGATTCTGGAATAACCGATTCTCAACGTTGTTCAATTTGTCAACTGGTCATAGTTATTATATATGTATACATATGTGTCAAAATTGCAGATATAAAGTGGATTACGGAAAATCGTTGTTAAAATTGAACAATTAATTAAGATAACGCGGTTGAAATTCAAACTATTATATATAATTTCATTTTAATTTGTTCGTGGTTAATTGGTTTTTTCGCCCCTTTAGATTTTCAAATTACAATTGACCTCCGTATGACGAATACATCTATGGGTTTGAAACTCGCGGCGTTCATATATAAACAATGCATTTTCAAAAATACAAATCTTACTTCGCCACAACGACTGTCTGAAATTCAGTCAACCGTTTAATGAAGAAAAAGGAACTTTTGCGAACTCGTCGCTACTTTAATTACAATCGCAAACTGTGGAATGGTAGTTTTTCAGTTTTTTTTTTTTGCAATGTTTCGTTCCATTCACGGATTACCATGGCCGTTTTACCGTTGCTTTAACCTCTTAAATATCGACGATGAATATCAAATAATGATAATTCAAAAATAATTTGATTATACATTATACATATGCGGATAGTGCCCGTTATTATCATTGTCATCGTCGTCGTTATTATCATTATTATTATTATTGTTAATACTATCGTTATTTATGTATAGCTTATGTTAATGTTAAACCAAAAACAGCACAGCAGCAACCAGCATCTGCCTTTTTTTCTCAGCATCCCGGATTACCCGCATAATCCACAAGATATTATCGACAAAACACTCCTGTAGAAAGACAGTGTATAGTTAAAAAATAATAATAATCACATTCGATCATATTCCGCATTCTTCATGATACATTTAGTTCGTTCATTGAACAGTATTATTTTGTTGCTAATCTCACAAACTGACTGCAGCAGTTAATATTGTTAGGTAATTCCTGATTCGGGGTTTTAAAGGCTTTGCTATCAGACATTGCAAACGGATTATCATTTGCGAATACGTCATTAGGAAATTCATCACAAGCATCTATATCGAGATTTAATTAATTCGGTTATACATATAACGTCAACGTTTACGTGCAATTCATCCAAAAAAATATGGAAGACTAAGAATTCGTATAACGTACCTGTGAGACGCAGTTTTCGTTGAACTTTCAGCGGATTGGTTCTTTTTCTTTCTGTTAGCCAATTTGTCTTCCTGCGTTACATACAACAAGTCAGTTGGGCATATATTATATAATGTATGTTCCAGGATTTTACCTCGATTAATTCGCCAATTTTTGCACCTTTCAAATAGCTCCGCGCATCTCCGGAATGACCGACGTCGTTGAAAGCTTTCGTCGCATCTTGACCCGCGTATTCCAATATAGAATCTCTACCGCCAGGATGCTGGAATGAATAAGCAATGCAGGATCTTCTCGATAAAGAATTAATCTAACAACGGTTATGACATTGAATGCAAACGTCACTACCAGGCTTTTCCGTCGTCTGATGCACGCAGTTTATTCGTAATATCCGTCACCACAAGGCCCAAGATTAGACGAACGATGAGTGACTTATGACTCGTGACTCGTTATTGCTTAGCGTTAAATTCTTGAATTGAGATTGAACTACAAGAACCGCAATTTTACATTCTTATACGTCCGTAAATAAAACCGAATGAGGAAAGAGCAAACTGAGCGTTCTCTCAATCTGTGTATAACCGACGTTTTTATTCACTATTAAGTATAAATGTCGTTAAAACGGACAAGTTTAATTTATTATAATAAATGAATAGCATGAATAAATCTGTATAATTTAATCACTTAAATTTCCCCCAGCACCATGACTCAATTTTCATTAAAACCTATAATTTTATCTTCACTCTATCGCATCGTAACGATATGAAATTTGCACAATCCTCTAAACTGGGGGATAATTGATTATCGCATCAGACAGTAAAGAAGCAAAGTTCTGCACGCACCTCGTCTAGATTATTTGTAACATCGAGTACATCGTCGTTGATTATTATCCAAACTCTTGCTCCGTTGGTTCCGTCATTCTTTGACACCTCCTCGAGGGAGTATTTGCTCATGGGTTCCGTCATCGGAGCGAATTATTCGCGCAACGAGAAACGCGGTACTGCCTTTATCCGAAAGTCGAGCTATCCTTTTATCTAGACATATTTCACGCCGAGCGTGTGACGGTATCTCATTGGTAACAATTAACCTACGATAATTCCGATAAAATAATACCAGCCTGTCTGCCTTGCGGTGGCGTGCCGTAAATCGCCAAACTTGGAAGCCTCAAAATATTAATTGAGGAAAAATCGTAGTGGTAAAAAATGCGTGTTCGATTAATAGCTTGTATAATATACGTATGATACGTGTTGCCGCGAATTAGCAATAATCTTTAATGATATTTAAAAAATTTCAAAATGACTCACAATCGACTGATATAATATTACAAGTGGTGTATTAAGAGGTACACAATCGCAATTATACCGCGATCATTGTCACAGAAATTATCCGGGTATACAACACTAATCGATCGATTATTTAACAGTTAGAAAAATGTATCCAAGAGAAGTATGCTGCTTGTTTAACCGTTATATCTATTACAAAACGATACGACCGACGAGTTTTATTATAGATAAGCTGATACCTAATCAGCAAATTCATCCTATACAAAATCCTGCTTCAAGTTTTTAACTGTTTCAAAATTCATTAACTTACCGATCGTAAACGTACTAACTATGTAGGACGTATTATATTAATACGAATTTGGTTGATTTTATCCGCGAATATTCACAAGGTTGATGTTCGTACAATCAGGAAAAACGTTTAGATGTTAATGGCAACCGACATTGCGTCACCATGATTAACTTTTAGATTCAGTGCACAACAACTCACCAAATTTCGTATCGAAGCATCCAAAGAAATTAATCAAATTATTTTGCACATGAAATATTTTTACCATTTGTAAAACAGTTTGATACCACAATCTGAAAAATAATGTTTTGCGAGATCAGATCTACGCTATACAATCATTTTGTAAAGATTTGATTGAAAAATTAATAACATGAGCTTCGACCTCATCATTTTAGTTCAAATGGAAAGTGTTTGCCTTCTGGAAAATTTTATCCTATGTTTATTACAATCCTGATCAGTGGTCACATGTGACGATTATTTTGTGTCGGATTTAACTGAATTTATAAAATGGTAACAACCAGTTTTCCACGAATATGATAAATTTGAAATACATCAAAAAGCAACAATTATGAAAACCAGTGTTTCACGAATCTGGTAAATTTTAAAATCACCGAATAACAAAAACGATACAAACCAGTTTTCGACGTATCTAGTAAATTTTAAATTCATCGAAGAGGAAAAACTTTCCAACAGATTCCATTAAATATTCTCGTCCGCATTACTAAGACACAGTTATTACTAATGAGCAGGAAATATCAACGATGTTCCTCGAATTCATTTGAAATTGAAATATTTTTCGAAGAAATGTTTATGATGCATCTGCTTATTTTGACCATATCGTGTGAGGCGCGAAATAATATGTAATAATATTACGATTTAGTCTGTAATATATCGCCTCCCAAAAGATCGTAGATTTCAAATATTGAATATGAGAATATTTTCCTAACATGCTCTTATCATTGCAATTATATTCCATGCCAATGTTCGAAATTTGAATGACGCGTGACGTAGCGCGATACGCAACTTCGATTTCGAAACGAACCTAACCTAACCTAACATCGTTTTGACATCTCGAGAACTCGCCGTGAATATGTACACAATCCGTCCACGCATACTTGACGTACATGCGTGAACACAATACGTTTATACGTAAATTTTGCGAGGGAAACGAAGGAACAGTTTTTATAAACTGTTTCGAGAAATCAAACTATCAGCGAATCGCAAAGCTGATTGAATTCTCACTCCTCGTCGTTAACGGGGCACGGTATCTATTCCTTACAATTATTTAATTACCCGTTGAGAAAATAGTATCAAAGAAGAAGTGCTTTCATTTTTTGTCAGTGGAAACGATTACTTGTAATGTGAGCAACTGACGAATCCAACAAGATTACAATGGCATTGAGAATTCAGTTCAGTAGTGAATCCACGACACATCAACAATCTCATGATCTGTTGTCGAGTCCGATCAATCAGCCTGCGTAGTTGATTTAACCCGCCAACATCATGTGAGTAAATTCTCATCGCTCAAATTGTATAGTCAGAAGTTGTTCGTATTTTTCAGGTGTAAAAGTTTGGCCTAAAAATTTAAACGTATATTCTGTATTCTTCACGTTCGCGCAGGGATGTCGAACAAGTCTCGGAAGAAGCGAGTAAAAATGAGGAGCCAATCGACCAGACCGAGAGTCAACCTGTTAAAAGGCACTGCGCTTCAACTTCCCCTAATCAAGTAGCGTCGACGTCGGATATTAAAGTTTCGACTGATTCAAAAAATTCTCATATTCGTATTGTCAAGGGTACAAAAAAAATCAGAATCGACTCGGGTGATTTCACTCACACGAGCGACAAAAAAGGTACGCATGACTCGATATTGCATGTAAAAGGGCTGATAACAATTAGACATTTCTAAACTAACCACGTCATAAAATTACTCACCCCTGTACAGAATAGTATCAATTTAACTGTGATAAATAATTTGAATGCAAAATGCTATTCCGAATTAGACGTCAAACGTATTATATGAAAAAAATTGATAAAAATCTTTTTATTATAGTAAACATAGAATGAATAATGTGATCGACTTTTCGCTAATTTTTATAAATTATAGTCACGTTTTTAAAATTCTAAGATGGAGCAATTCAAAGTTACTGGCCGTGATTGAAGAAAAAAGAATACGTAACACGCAACATTAATGGATACATGTTATTTTTGTTACAGACGCAAAGGATGACGAGAGCATTGAAGCTAAAGTTGTCAGGTCTTTAAAAAGATCGTCCGAATTGTGGTCCATGGAGGACAAGAATACATTTTTCAAAGCGATTAACGAGTACGGCAAGGATTTTGATGCCCTTCAAAGTTACTTTCTGAGTCAAGGAAAGAAGAAAGGAGTAGCCGAGCCGAAAAATAAAGAGCAAATACGTCACTTCTATTACCGAACATGGCATAAAATATCTAAGCATCTTAAATTCTCCGAAGGTAATATAATTTTCTGGATACATGTGCAGTTCAACCTTTAGCGGCCACACCTCAGCCAGGCCACATAGCAGCCGCATGGGGTAACTCATTACCCCACGCTGAAAAACCTAGTTGTACAAGCATATATGGGTGTTTTAAGGCTTCTAACCGATTGTTTCATGTCTGTTTTTTCTACAGATGTTAAAAAAGCTTCCCAAGAATTGTACGGACTCATTAACTACGGCGAATTGAGAAGAAAAATGCCGAGAATGCACGAAAAAGCTCAGCTTAAATTAAACGAACTCATTTATTGGGGATCCACGCAAGTTAGATTGAGAGGAAAAACGTTAAGAATCAAAACTCCGATTTGCAGAACATTGAGGAAACTTAATCAGCTTGAAGGTGTTTATTCCTTCAACGTCATATCTCGTTTTCTCACAAGAATGTTGATTTACCAGTTCAAAATAAGATTTCTCTCTATCTTGTGTCTCTTTTGCTATCCACCGACCGTTTCGATGCATTTCTGCTGACCTATAATTTTGACCCAGTTTTGATAGCCTACTGAGATATCTCATTAATAAAAAACAATTACATCAGATTGGCAGGAAGAAATAAAGCTTCCATCAAGAGTGAGCATAGAGTTACGCCCTGGGAACAATTTGGCTTGGTGGCAAGTGCAAGCGGCTGCAATGAATCCGAGAGTACGTGCCCTGGTTCCGATTCAACGTCGCTTATCAACATTATTGATATTCTTGCAGCAACGATGGCGTTCTTCAAAATACAAAATTGTATCCTTAAATCAACAAGAATCTATTTCTCCAAATATCAAAATCACCTATTGCCATATAAACATCCTTACATCACGCTAGTGCGCTAACATTGAGAGCCAAGCAGGTGGAGATTTCAAAGAATCCAGATTGTTGCGGGTAGCCCCACCCGACGGATGTAAGATATCTTTGCCAACCGTTAATCTTGGAGAATACCTCACTAGCGATAGCGTTAGTCTGAACTCCTATGAGAAAAAGCTCTGTCTCAAAAGTTCAAAACTTGAGCTTCTTGGATCTGTGCAACAGTTGAAAGGCGTTCGTAGAAAAGGAATGAAGAAAAATAGATCTGATAAAAGATTACGGAGTCGTACAGAAGATCAGGCACTTCCCACAGATAACAACAGCGACGTCGATGCCACTGATTCGACCTTAATGGATAAAACTTTATTTGGTAATGATCGACCGGTATCAGAACACCCAAATGGACCCAACAGGTTTCCTGGTAGAGAAAATGTGTCTAGAATACGCCTAGGGTGGAACAACGAAGAAGCAAATACTATTACAGTTGGAGATCTGTATCTTATGGTATGAATAAATGAGTTTTTTAAAACATATTTCATTTCGTTGTTACCGCTCTGAAAATTAATTATAATTTTCACATATACTTATGATTCGATGAAGACTAATAATCTGTTTTGCTTTATAGTTTGGTCGCGACTCAAAAATACTTTTAGAATATTGGTGGGACCCGCCGAATAGAGAGGCGCAAATGCAGCTTACAAATAAGCCAAAATCGATTAGCAGTTTTTACGACGACACTTTGTCTTTGGCGCTGCAAAAATTACTGTCCATAGCGAAGCACAGTTATGGCGCGAGTAAGGTAATGGATCAAATTATAACACAGTTTAGATGGACGCGTGTATCATCCAAACGGTCCAAGACAAATTGATTAAATTTTGGTTGATTTATTTTAGGGATACGAAAACAATTCAGGAAGCAACGAAACAGTCGTTTCGTCACGTATTTTGTCAACTAAGGATTCGACGTTTAGACGCCCTCTGATCCCGCAGCCATATCATAAAATTGGTCCGTCGGATTCTTTCAAATCCCAGCTTGACGTAAGGCGGAAATGTATTTTAATGTAAATTTTTTGTTACAATAACTGAGAATAAGGCTGAAATTTATTGCAATTTTGACAAGAGTGGCAGGACAACAGGACAAGTGTAGCTATTGAACGTGTTAATTGGAATACTTCCATTCTGTTTTGTAATCTTGAGACAAAAACAGAATAAAGAAAAAATCTCCCCCATTAAAAACCTCATTACAAACTCGAAACCGAGGAACTTCCGTAAAAAACTGATAGGTTTTAACGTTACATGATAAATCGTGCAACTTCCGTCGAAGCAAATTATCGTTTTATATATTATATCATTTTATTTTGCAAGTGTTTCTTTGTCGTGTTCTTGACATTTGTCCCCGCGATAATGATATCAGCGAAACTTTCCGCAATTGGATACCTCACTTTGAAACTAATAATATTCGTATCAAATATTCGAGCACCAAAAGAAAAATGGTGGATACAAAAATGCGATATAGGAATGACATTCCGCGTTTGCTTATTTATTCCTTTTATTTCAGAAATTCAAATACCGTTACGGTAAACGAGCGAGGACGGTGCGGCAAAAAAATCTCGTTCAACGCGTTGTGCCTACGCAGATATCAAAGCCTCCCGACAAACCGGCGACCTTTATCCACGAAGAATCGGGCGGACATCCGATATTGCAGGGTCCGATTAATAACGAATGTGAAAAAAATCTAGATGCTGATGAGTTTGACGAGCAACAGGGGGATGAAACAGAGAGAAAACATTTCTTAGGCGTATTGTCGTCCCATGAAGCTCAATCCAACAAACCATGCAACTCGATAATAACTAGTGCAACTCAAATCCTCAAAGAAGGGGAACAACAGTGGTTAAACAGCGAGGTGAATATCAACGATTATAAATATCTGCCACCGCGAAAAAGGCTTCAAGAGAAAATTGGTCAAAACAGCAAGTTTTTCTGTTATTCCAGGTCGCCGACTTTTCGCTCAGCAGCTTTTTAGGTCAGCTTGAATCGTCGGTAAAAATTTCTCAACAAAGTCAAGTTGGAGGGCATATTGCAGAAGATACTCGACCAGCATCAGACGTGAATATCAATTATACCTAATATATATATATATATTACGAGTGACAAAAAATCTTTGAAACATTGAGCGCCCTTTGTAATTTTCTGTACGTGTCATTTACAATTCGAATTACACGAAGCACCACACGGACAATTACTCGGGAATAGCGCGTTTCTTCCTGTCGTAGCAAAAATGATTCATGATTCGATTGCCGATACGGCGTATAGTCCTACAAACATCCAACGCGATTCCGCGAACGGAACAAGGCAACTAACAACTGAACATGGCATAAAATCAAGTTCATTTTCAGGTCGTATCACAAATGCAGGGACTGATGGGAGAAAACAGCGTTGATTACCTCGCGAAATTCGCCAATCTAGCATCGCAAATAGCTAACGACGACCATCACAAGAATAAATGAACTTACATCGATATAATCCATAAATGATGTCGAAATCTGCAGATGAATTTGGAGTGTAAATAATAACAATAAAAAAAAAAAAAACTTTTTATAACAAACACATTATTTTGCTAACGACAAAATCATTGAAGAAAATGATAGACCATAAATTTCGCGGGAAAGATGCCTAAAATTTACCGTTACAAGAGGTTTAAAAATACGTAAAGCTCTATTCTCTTATACCTCTTTTACAAGTCACCGTTTCTTAACACGTGTAATCGGGGTTTTTAAACTGGTTCTTTGTACTAAATATACATTGCCAAATATTATGATTCACAACGTTCCCAGAACGAGCCAATCAAGTGCATATGACGTGCGCCTGACCATGAATCCTGTCTTTCCAAAATCAACTTTTCAAGATTGAAAGATTTAAATAGTAGGAGGGAAACCCCCAGTGTAAATGTACACTTGGTAGAAGATGAAAAAATCTTCGACAGCAATATTTACTAATTTTTCGCAGTAAAGTTCGTGATTATTTCTTGGCTTTTCTAATGAGCTTTCCAACGAGACAAATTTGAAAATTACGCCTAAATGATTTGGAAAAAAAGCTCGATTTTCCTCTCTCCAGAAAAAAAGTCATCACACTTGTATGTATTTAGATTTCCATTAACACGTAAGCATTTGTTTACTTCTACTTTTTCTGTTCAGTGTTTGAGAACGGTAAATAATTGCTGTATTCGACAAAGAATTATGTATTGGGTGGTATTGTTAAGTCGTAAAAAAAAAAAAAAAAAAAAATTTTAACTTCCGGTTAACGCTTTGCTTCTTCGCTTGTACCGTAGATATCGAAAGGACAATCGAATGAACGGAAACTGAACGCTTGGTATTTTCCTCATTGGGGATTACACAAAACCTCAGCGCGGTCAAGGCATGAGGAAGAAATAACACACGTGTATCCGTAAAACGATTCGTGCATGCGTCAACAAAATCGTTTCTTACCACAGTTCTGGATTATCGGAATTAAACATACACGTACGAGGAAAGAGGCAACCCTCACGTCATATTCGTTTTGTTCCTCATTTTTTCTTAAATAATTATTACGTTAATGGAACACCCTCGAGTAATCTGAAATTTTTTTCAATCATCCGGTAAGAATCATATAATTATACGAGGGCACTCATTTTAAGACTTTTACCGAAGTGATATATTTGAAAAAATTAATATTATGATTGTGTCATGTCGGTGATAAAATTATTATCTTGATAGTATTACGCACGTTCAAATTACTTACAAATATCGCAGTTATACTGTTATATATAATATATGTCGGTACGTGATATTCTACACGCGCTTTCTTGCGCTGTGATGTTTGAGGGATCATCCCAGTGCAATGGGTCGAAAAATAGCTGATTTTCGCGATTTTCTTCGATGATTAAAATACGCTAATCAATCTGATTTTTCATGTCAAATCAAAGCACTCATAAAGAACAAAACATAAATTATTAAACGCTTATTTTGATTTTTCGATATATTTATTTTATAGTGTTGAAAATGACTTCGATAAAAAAGGAGTCTCCACGGTGGACGCGGTGGTCGCCATAAATATTATCTGGAAAAAAATTTGTAAGTAGATTATTAATCAGTATGAACGCCGTTATCATGCTATGGAGATTTTTTTTTTTTTTTTTAATTAAAATTGACAAAATATCTGCGGTTTGAAAAAACGTATCGAATTCAGCCCATTTTTTTGACATATATTGAGAACTTATTATCGTGTAGTGTTTAAAAACCACATTTCAAATCGTAAAATCTGTGTGAATTTTTTTAGATTTTAAAAACTGGCGTTTTCGGAATTGTCTTTTTCAATTATTTTCAAATTTCACCGATGGCTAAAAGAATCCGAAAAAATTCCGCTAAAGCTTTCTGGGTCGTTATGATCATCATGCTAAAAAATGATTAAAATCAAAAAGGGTGAGGTGTCTACACGAGCTGCTAATTTGACGTGGAATCCCCCATATGTATACCTATATTACCGTTCTACGCCCATATTAGAATAATTTAAAGTAAATAATTCAATTGAGGTAATTCATCCCAAAATTTTTCCTTGAGATTTCCTATGCTTACATTGCATACATTTGGACCAAAAGATGATAAACCGTGAAAAAGTGTTCGTCGCTTGCGCATGTTTAGGCATACATCTTTTACTCTAGTACTTTTATACAGATTGGTATAATTTAATGACACGCGACTAACAACCTGAATAAATTTACTAACTGCCGACAAAATAGTCTCAATTATCCCGGCAATCCAGGTACCAGTGAGTGGTTGACATGTACGCAAAGTGTGCCGGTATACGCGATTAAATTATATGTTCTCGCAAGTTTTCCTTATTCGCTTCTCGGAAACAATTACATAACGAAATAATACGTCTTCAGCCTAGCAGTTGTGTATATACCGGGTGTCCCAGACCACTCGTCCCCGCTTCTAAAATCTGGAGAATTGATTTTGTTCGAAAATTTCAAAACCCAGTATGGCTATATCGGGCCTGCCCTATCGAATGATGATATTGACGACCTCCGATGCAGACCGGATATGCGTTTGTTAAACCGGAATTCCATTTTTTAAAATACGACATGCATATTTTTATGACAGATTCGTATTCTACGTCAAAAAATATGCATGTTTTCTTTCGAAAATTTTTTTCCTAAAACGTCATTCTTGAGCCCTAAATGATCGTTACAATTTAACTTGTGAAAGCTCTTTCGATCTTAAAAAATCGAATTGAAAAAGAAACGAAAGTGTCTTCTGGTCATTCTCAGTCACTTCGTAATTTTGCTACTTGCTTACTTCTGATTGTGTACAACTCAGAGAGGACATGCTAAGTTTCGATAGAATACGTAAGATTTTTTCGCCATACGTACGCGTAAACCGGGATTTCCAGTTTCGCGTGAAACGGTTACAAGTTAAAATCATTCAGGTCATCGAGGGGTCAAGAATGACGTTTTAGAAAAAAATGTTTCAAACGAAAGATGCATATTTTTTGACGTAGAATCCGAATCTGTCATAAAAATACGCATGTCGTATTTAAAAAATGGAATACCGGTTTAAAAAACGCATATCCGGTCTGCACCGGAGGTCGTCAATATCATCATTCTATAGGGCAGGCCCGATATAGCCATACTGGGTTTTCAAATTTTCGAAAAACATCAGCTCCTCAGATTTTAGAAGGGGTGGACGGGTGGTCTGGGACACCCGGTATATATATCTATACATGTGTGTATGTATGTACGATACGAAAGCGGTTTCGGTTCGCTTCGGAGAAACGTGTACACATTATGAATACGTGAATAACTATATGTAATGATTTTAATTCGAAGAAAAATATTTATAAACGAATGGAAGAAAAAAAAAAGAACAGATTTCATTGAAAATATGAAAAGTAAGTATCCAAATAAATATGAATAAAAATAAAAGACAGATATAGCTATATTTCTCCTCATACAGCGTGTATAACATTATGCAAACATTTCGATTCGTGCTTTCGAAATGTATGCGATTACATTCGCCCGATATGGTTTACTACATGTAAATACAATTTACGCGTGAATATATTTCGTAACGTATTTATTTATTGTTTAATTTTCACCGAATCTACAGCGCGATGGTTCACAGATTTAACGTGCAATTTATACGCTTACCCACGTTTGGTGCATCGCGTAGGTATTTAATTAAGTATAATTTACGTGTACAAGCGGTTACAATTACGCACTGTTGTACCGGGAAAAACAATAAACAATAAAAAATACACAAACCAGATACTTTCATTGTCGCTCAAGTTTTCCGCGATGAGAACTCCTTTGAATCCATAAAACTTGGAATAAATAATAAAATAAAAGTCTCGGTTTTTTTATGAATGGATTACAGTAAAATTATTTCCTTATTTCGTCTCGGAAATAAGCCATGTACGTTACAACTGAACTATGAGGATAAATTCGAAAGGTAGAGTTTGATAAACTCTGGGAACAACGTATTTCCTTGTTCCGTTCATTTTTCACGACACTGCCGCTTCCGATCACGTATAAGCGGGCCTATCGTTGTTTGAGAAGGAAAAAGAAGTAAAAAAAAAAACAAAAAAAATTGTACAGGAGCCCGTAAAATCAGACTGAAAAACGGAGCATTATACACGAATAAACAAATATAAACAGTACGAAATAAGTCAATTAATTTTATCGTTCGGGTCATTTCACGGTACATATTTTGTGATCAATACGTCGGGTTTGTACGAATCGTACAAATGCGCATCAAGCAATCGTAAAAACGGCGACACGCGGATCAAGAGTTCGTCCTTAGCGCGAAAGGTTGAAAAAAAGTAATAAGACAGCGCAGAGGATGTAGATAGAATAAAAAAAACCAGAACGTCACTACACACAGCTTTGCGAATGTCCGCGAATGCAAAAAATCGTGTGTATTTACATGAATACATTGTACTCGCAGGCATATTACGCGAGTGTATATTCCAAGAGGCAGGTTTTGGTTCGCGACCTGTTTCTTCCTTGAATTTCAAGTATAAAATATCTTTTCAATCAGAATTCGGGGTATTACCGGAGAATAATATAATATATGGCACTAAATTCGTCAGCTAAAATTACAATCAGAAGCGTAGAAGCGCAAAGATTGATGTCCTTTATCTTTTTTCTTTTTA
This sequence comes from Neodiprion fabricii, assembly GCF_021155785.1. Lineage (NCBI taxonomy): Eukaryota > Metazoa > Arthropoda > Insecta > Hymenoptera > Diprionidae > Neodiprion > Neodiprion fabricii. The sequence goes on from NC_060244.1 coordinate 6,692,675, forward strand.
CGCACGCGTATAATAACATGTTTTCTGCTTCCTCAAAAATATCCTGTAACTCACGTGAGGCACATAAACGCACACATATAGGCAGACGCAAAAGTTGTACAGGTATGCAAACACCTACTTTCATCCCACTTGCTAAGATTCCAAATACGCTGCATCAGCGGCTCACGGCGACTAGAACACGTTCAACCAGTTGGAGAGACCAATCTGTGACGTCAATGGCAAATGCTAAAGATGCGGTGTGATAAACTGCGTCATAGACGTCAATTCAATTCATCCTTCTGTACAAAGATTCCTTGCTTTCCCTGATATATGTTATAAATCCTGTGATCGTCGACGTGCCAAGCGTTTGATTCAAACGAAGAAGGTCCTTAACGTTTACACGAAAGGTAGTGCGATATTTTCATAACGGATAAATAAATGTCACTTTATGAAAAACAAAAAAAAATAAAATGAAATTAGGTCGCAATTCGATTGGGGTTTACGAACTTCATTTCTAACGTCAATTTACATCTAATTTGTAACCGACTGACGGTCATGACGTCGATATTTAACAGACAATAATTTGTCTGCAAAAATTATCGAGTACCAATCGTTGTACACCAATTAAATCCAAATTTGATATAATATCGATTGACAAAAAGAAACGTAAGGATTTATGAAACCCTTACAGTTGAAATTATCGCACGATTCCTGCGTAATACAAATAACTAACGAAGGAATGATTATTGGAAGAAATATAAAAGGAAAAAAAAAACAACAAACAACAGGTAGCGAAATTCCACATTAGAAAAATGATTCTATAAACATTACTCGTTCACGTTCGTGTGTTATGTTTCGGTTTCGTTTCACGTACATTCAATCGTTGTTATATAGGTACGAATATATTAGTAGAAGCAATTATAACTCGTTCCGCGTGTCTTTATTCGAATACCTTGAATCGGACAGTCGAAGGTGTTCATTATCGAGCCATTATCATAATCCTCATCGTCGTCGTCTCGGATCGTTAAACCATATTATCGACTCCGTGAGGTGGATAAAATACCGTGATGGCAACGCACCTGTGATGTCGATACCAACATCGCCGCATCGTTGAAAGAAAAACAATGTCTTAACTCGACTAACGAATAACAATTAATCATACAAGTACAGACACGACGTTAAACGAATTCTTCGCGTCACTCAAAGTGTGTACAAAGGTATATACGTGGACGAACCGAACCGCGATACTTTCCACCTCTCTTTAACTTCACTTTGGGCATTCATCGCGGAATTACGTTTACACGTAAAATGAACCTACCGCAACGTTGTCGTAGTTTTCCAACTAGAGATGCCCGAAGTACAGAGCGATTGTTATGCAATAGAGATAAGTAGCCAAAACCACGTGAGATTATGAATGAAAAACGATGAATGGATGCATCGGTAATATATAATGCCAATCGTTGATTATCCATCGGTGTTATCACCTGCGTTTCATCAACTATAACAATTCTATCAACGCCATCGTATACCGTAAATGAAATTTTCTCTGAAATTTAAAACGATAAAGACAACGAAATATACGTAACGATATGCACACTCCAATTTCTTACATTATTAAAACGATAATCGAATCGAATTTATTACGCGCTTCGCATTTTTATTTTTATCTAAACGACGTGCCACCACCAGCAGGGTAAAAAGATTCAAGTTTTTTCCGCGTTTGTGGTTTACACGATATATGTAGTCGAGCGCACGTGAGTATATATATATATATATACGAGGAAAAAATTCGTATCATACTCATGTATATATACATATATATATATATATATGCGTGCGTAACGGTACGATAACTGCAACAGCGTTCATCCCACTATACCATTAATACACGCCGCGAGTGGAGAGTCAAATGCGTCACCGAGTCATACGGAGATTTTGATTGGTCGGAAGGTCGGTGAAGTGGGATTTCCCGATACACAACCCGTGTGCTCGACGCCAAAACCCGTAAGATCCATTTGAAACGAAGTAGAGCTAGCCAGTTCGTAAAAGATTGCGGATGTATAGCGCGACCGATGCACGTGACCGCCGAAAGTTTGAAGCAAGTTGAAACGATCGATGATATATGTTATAAGTTTAGATTTTATTTCGATAAAAATAAAATTTCCATATCAATATAAAAACAAGGCGGAGAAAATTGCGGTATAGTTGTCGAATCATTGAATTTCCACCAAGATTGGACAAAATGAAACTCGAACACGACATGGAAAGCGACTCGTTTTACACGGATCAAACGAACGGGAGTGTTCTTCGTTTTTGCAATTATGACGACGTCTGCTCCATCGACCATTTTCACTCCAACAACAATATATCACCAGTGAGTATAACGGTGAACAAAAAATCGAATAACAATACGTCCGAGATGAAAAATATTCCAATTTGGCTACCGGCTAAAGTCGATTTTATTTTTACTGAACAATTGGCCCAACGCCTTAATTCGTTTCGGCATGTGGTATATTTATTTTTATTGTCAACAGGTCGATTGCTCACGTGATCCTTACTACGACAGTGGTAAACCTCTGCAATTGCTGAACCTGGACGCGCAGAGCAAGGTGAAGAGCGAGATTCACAATTGGAATATCGAAATGGAAGATCCGTACAACAAATCGCGTTACAGTAAGCAACGAGCATACTTATATTGCATCTAGCAGGAAATATAATTAAAGAATAGATTTGGATTTGAAACAATTTAACCGCAGGAATCAAGAGAAATACAACTTACAATAAGATCCAAAAACTCTGAGTCGAGAGTATTTTACAAGCGATAAACACATACTTACAAACGATATTCGATGGTGCAATCGTGGAAAAAATTACCCCACCAGATTTTCAAAATAATCATTTCGTAGCTTGGAATCTCTCCTTCGAAGTGATTTTTTTTTTTTTTTTTTTTAATATATCTGCGATTTTTTCTCAACTACGTAACTGCAAATGACAAACGCATGGTAGGGAAAGTTGTAAAAACAATAAAAAGGAGAACGAACCTCTGAATGTCGCCATTCTAAATTTGTATCCACTCAACTGCCAAGGCGTTGATAACGGCCTGAAAGACGCCGTCCCATAACTGGAAAAATCACGAAATGGCGTCCGAAAGTAATTCGAACTGAAAGCATGTGTTTTTAGTATGTTTGAGGTCAAAGAATCAGATTATAACCATAAAAATTTATTTTTTCCCGGCATTCGTACAATTTCGATCCCTCGAAGTTGACGAATTTTTGATCATTTCTCAAATGGCGTTATAGAACAAACTGTCATCTTCTTTCTTCGGGATGAATTTTTCATTTGAAAAACCACGAATGATAATATTTTTCAGTCCAAACACGCAATTTCAAGAATCACCGAGTATTTTTTCTAATACAAGGTGATTCAAATTTAAACTCTACCCCGACACAGCTTCCGTAAAAATGGCGATCATGTTTCCCGGTCTTAACATCTTGAAGAATTGAGATTTCCCTTCAGGACTCTACTTTTTAATTACTCCAATGTTCTTTCACAAGACAAAGAGTATTCTTCCACTTCTTACGTGTAGGATCAAAGTTTTTCGGACACCATTTATTTTGACGCTGGATAACTTGGCGAGAAAAAATGGCTGACAAAATTTAATCGCAGACTAAATCTGGAGAATGAAGCCTGAAGCCAATAAATTATCAGATTCAAACTCGTTTTTGATTCTACGTTCTGCTTGCAGTTTGCGCAAAGTTGCAGCGTTTCATCTCGTCGAATGTTGATTCGAGCATTTCTTATTCATTGCTATTTGTTTGTTTTTTTTGTGCAGGTAGCGACGAAGATATGAAACCCGATTGCAACAGCTGGATGAGAAAACCGATTGAGTACTGGGATACGTTAGAGACGAAAAGTTGGCTCCTTTCGAGTTTTATGAAATTAGGTATTCACTATGAAAAACTCTGCACTGTTGCCGAGGAATTTTCTATGCCAGGAAATAAACTTGTACAATTATCGCTGCAAGATTTCGTCAACCGTGATCACGACAACGGAGGAAGACTTTACGAAATATTACAGGAGCACCGCGACATGAAATATCACTGTAAGTTTTATATATTATTAATATAAAATACTTGTCACGGTTTAGAAAAAAGAGTAAAAATTTTTAAAACAAAAATCATCTTATTTATTGCTATTTTTTTCTTTCTTGTACAGCATACTCGTTCGCAAAATTTCCACCAGAATGTTCCGACGATGAAACATCCCTTACTATCAGCCAAAATTATTCCGGTAATTAATACGTAATATTAATGGTTATATAACATATCATCTACAAGTTATTCTTGGTTTTGAAACTTTTTGAAACTTCTAACCGTATGAAATTACAGACGAAGAATCGGTGATCAGTACGGATTATGTTAAAAAACGACAACCTGGAAGACCTCGAAGTTTAAGTACCAAACAGAAACCTGGTAAGCTGATAAATAAATTTAAAAAATAAAATTCAAAGTGCAGTGTTTAAAAATATTTATCGATTTTGTGTAATCAATGTGATGTTTCTTTATACATACAAGCAGTCAAAAACGAGAGACTTTGGGAATATGTGAGAAATTTGCTACTCAATCCAAAGTTTTGCCCGCAATGGATATGCTGGGAAAATTACGAAAAGAAGAGATTTCGTTTTGTGAAAAGTGACTGCGTGGCGAAAATGTGGGGATCGCGTAAACACAATCCGGACATGACGTACGAAAAATTCAGCCGTGCGATGAGGTAAATTAACGACTCTTAAATATTTTTTCATCACTTTTGTTTGTATAACAAGAGCATTGGTATCGGTCGAAAATCACTATTTTTAATTTCAACGAATCTTTGCGGGTTTTCGAACCTCTAGTATTTCAATGTTTTACCAACAAATCTACTATCACGCTTTTTCCTTTTTCTAAACGAACGATTATACTTTTCCTCTTTATTCATTTATTTAAAAGAATTTTATTCTTTTTTTTCTCTCATAAGATTGGAAAATTTTCTTTACTGATAAGCCGATACTTTTATTCTTTCTGAAAATAACTGTTTGTTTCTTGGTTTGTCTACAACGGTTTGTCAACATTGGTAAAAAAAATGCAATGTTAATGCTGTATTTTCTTCCTTGTGTTTCAGATATTACTACAAAAAAGGTATATTCGTCGCTGTCCAAGGAAGGCGTCTCGTTTATCAATTTGGTCCCGCAGCGACGGGCCTAGAAACGGACGATCCAAATTTCCGCAAATCACAATTTTAAAATCGACGAATCATTCCATACACGTATATCTTAAAATCCCATGTAATTTTATAGACCAAGAATTTTTGTATTTATTATCTTTATATCTGCCTCTCCGTCTCACGAAAAATTTTCACGCATTATTCTATGTAAATGACATTTATCATTTTATACGACATGACGACATCATTTTACGTAAGCATATATTATAAGAATATAGGTTCGACACTGTTGTATTATATTATACAGAAAGCGGATATTTATAGAGGAAACACGATTATATAGATCGAGATGTCAATCAATTCATAATCAGTCTCGGTATTAAGAATATTTATAACATAATTTAATGTACTCCGAGTGATTAAGTTATTATACGGTCAAAAATATGCGTGATTTGATGTATGTGCCAAAAAAATGCCTGCACAGTGTATCTGTACAGGTAATTTATTTATGAGTAGACGGTTAGTTAGAGGTTATATTGAACATATTAGTACTTAATTAGTAACTAATTGTAAGCTACTAAATTTATAACGATATAAGTGAAGTCATCCTGCGAAATCTCATCACCAAATAACACGTTGTAGGTGTTTTTATTTTTATACTGTAATCAAGAGAAAACTAGAGAAAACCGCAAAGAATACAAAATCATTTTTAATAATTCCATTTTATCATTGAAAAAAAAAAAAATAGAGCCTTGTGTCTGATAGTTAAAAGTTGATGAAACGGTGTATCGATTTGCTTTTATATTCGTCGATTTAGAAGACAAGAATGATCAAACGAAAATAGAGTCATCGACTTTATTTCGATTTTGTAATTTACCCCTCGGTTTACCTACCTCATTGACATAATTCCGTATTACATAGACGCGTATATTTAGGTCCGATAAGTCGTTGAACAATCAAACAATAGAGTTTATTAATACTTTTAATTTAAAAAAAAAATGTACGATTAAACGCCTTATGGTGTAACTCCCAATTATAGGCAATTCAGGGTACAAGTCCACTCTGAGCAGCTCCGAGTTTCAACATCAGTCGCGTGACTAATGGTGCGCATCTACGGAAACGCACCATATATTATACATAATATACAATATACATATAGGTACACCGATGTATTGTATATAATATATTATGTAACGTTGGAGATAAATTGTAATATAATAGAAAATTTTATTGACTGTTGAGATGGATGAAAGTATCTTTTTTTTTTTTACGTCTCAACTATGAGGTAAAACTTTCGTCAATTTGTCTATAAATAAGAAAAAGAAAGAAAAAAACAGTATAATCAATTTTATAAGCATTACAGTTATACATAAGCGAGTTTAGAGAGTATCGGTGTAATATATTGTATTTTTATACTTTACAACTGTACGCAGAATACACGAAAACCTTTCGCCATTGTTAATATTTACATTAATATTGCATCCATTGTGAACGAGTGTCATCGATATTGAAAAAATAATTCCAATAAAAATACTTATAAATTTTGAGAAGCGAGAAAAATGTCTGAAACCATTCGTATATGCCGTAGCTCGCTAACTCAATGTATAAAAATATCCCTCTCGTCAGTTTCATCGAAACGTCCGACCTACCGCAACATTCCGAATACGTAGTCCAATGCGTAAAAAATTTATAATTTCGCATATGCCAGAGTAAACTATAAAACAATTCAAGTTACGCACACGTAATAGGTAGGTACGAAGAGGATGTTTAGATTCTACAAAAGACGATAAGCAAACCGCATGGGAACCAAGTTACGCGACTGATAAAGGCACAACCCAAGGCATTATAAATACATTTTGTACAGTTCTGTCGTTTACGGAGCGCAAGTTAGCAGTGGTTCGCAAGTCTCTGTCATCTAGAGTATTATTTAGGGTAATAAAGCTCGCTGCCGTTCGCGAGACAACGCGAGTCTTATTTGGATTCCGAACAGATGATTACTAAAATTTGCATAATCTTGTAGCGGTGTGCGCGTGATTAAAATCCAAATTCATTTATTACTTGGGTCGCGAGGGTCGTACGCCAAGAGAGGTGGAGTTTCAAAAATTTTCCTGCTTCGTACACACACATCGTGCGATATTCGTAGGCATACTAACTTGATGTGACACGTAATACGTAAGTAGCACGGAGTCGGTTGGTTTGATATTCATAAGCTACATAGTCGGTCCGTGATTGGCCGAATGAAGTAGCCGAAATCTCCAATGTTGAATTAGATGGGTCAAAACATCGGTGACTGATCAGTAGAACTTGTATCAGGAACGTGTCCAGATGTGGAAACGGGAAACAGTGGTCAAGGCTGATTGAAAAAAGTTTTACAGATGGATACGTAAGTAGACAAAAAAAAAAAAAAAACAAAAAAAGAAAGATAAAGAAAAAGAAACCGCTGATAGATTCTACTCTTTACGGAATTATTGTAAATCTCAGTACAAGTGGATAATTAAATAAAGGTTGAGCATTAGAAGAGTGTCAAGAGGCAGTGGAAGACGTTATAATACTTTCTGCGACGCAACTGCGACATTATAAAATACCTACTACACGATTGGACTTGTTATTCATGACACGGGACGAACAACAATATGTCGATCGTAAGTTTCCATTTTGTTTAACGTTCTGTCACATGCACTTCGTTCGAAATTCGCGCAACATTTATAAACTCGCGCACAAAACTTGATTACCTTATTTTTTCTATTCGCTTTTTCGTGTACCATCTCATTTCTGTTACAAATTCATTATATTCGCTATGGTAGAGGTATAATAAAATTTCATGATTTAATTCGAATTTTATCTGCCTGTTTTTATAATTTTTTGTCCCCTTGGTCGATTCTCTGCAGTTTGATGATCTGTTTTTTGATGTAAACTGCACGGATTTTAAATCTGAAGTATCGTTAAACAAAGATAATGAAACTCAAAGAAGCGATATCGAAATTCCTCATTTGGATATTAAACTGGAAGACCCAAACGGAGAATCGGATGATAGTAAGTAATTGCTCTTTATTGTTATACTTGTATAGCGAATAGAAGGGAAAGAAAAAAATTATTCCTCACCGTCGTTAAACAGTAATACATTATTATACCGTATAATTACGTCTTCTCATATTAATAAATGATTCGTTGTATTTTTTTCCTTTTTTTCTTTTTGCCATCATCATATACAGGTAACAAAGAGAACAGCAACGAAGATTTGGAAGATTGGAGAAAAAAACCGGTAAATCAATGGGATGAAAAAGACACAAAAAAATGGTTAATTTCAACGATAATCGTGGAATTGAGGGAATCTTACGACGTCTGCTGCAGGAGTGAAAAACTTGTTATGCCAGGACAAGAACTTCTAAGACTGTCGAAAAATAATTTTATAAATCTCTGTGGAACCATCGGAAGTAGGCTTTTCGAATTGTTGCCGAAGCAAAGCGCCCCAAAGACTCGTCGTAAGTTTTATACTAGAAATTAAAGATGGAAAAACTCAGAGAAAATGTCTTGCACATTAATTTCACGTGAAATAACTCGGTCCAGATGTTGGATGTTATTTTTTTAATTTTTACGCAAACAGATCGCAAAAAAAGTCCGAATATTCATACCAGACATTGGCAGAAAAAAAAGGTAGAACAGTGGAATACGACGGATACAAAAAATTGGCTTCTTTGGACATCTATAGAATTGAATATTTTTTATGACAATATTTGCACTGTTGCCGAGAAATTTTCTATGCCAGGAAATGAACTTCGGCAATTATCGCTGCAAGATTTCATCAATCGTGATCCGATTAATGGGGAAAAGTTTTACGAATCGTTGCGAGAGGAACGCAACGTAAAACATAACGGTAAACCGGTATATATATATATATATGTGTATATATATATTGTATTTCACATCTTTACAAACGTATGTGTGTAAATTTATTTCAAGCAGAAAACAACAAAAATGGAATGAAAATGAAAATAAAAACCTTTTCAGATATTCCATTCCAACGATACCGAGTACCGTACTCCGACGACGAGACATCGGCCGACAGCACAGTCTCGATTTCTGGTAATTAATACGTAAATTAAGCAACGAGAATAATTGACCAAAGAAATTGAAATACGATTCGATAAACATGAATATATTTTCATCATGATTAAGTTGAGAGAATTTTCCTTGTAAAACGATTTTATTCTGCATAATAATTGAATTTCTCTGTTCGGATTATGCAGATGCAGAATCGGTGAGCAATATAGATTTGGCAAGAACAAAAGTAGAGCGAAAAGGAAGATCTGGCAAGTTGGATGAAATGTTTCAAACGAAAAAAACGTGCACAGATAATTGTTTTTCTAATCCATTTGATATGTCAACAGGCAGTCACACATTGTGGGTTTGGGAATTTTTACGAGACTTATTACGCAACCCGAAGTATTGTCCTGAATATGTATACTGGAAGGATTACAGCAAAAAAATTTTTTGTTTGGTTAAAAATAAAGAAATAGCACAGATGTGGGGCAAACGTAAGAAAATTAAGAAGAAGGAGATGAACTACGACAAATTTAGTCGTGCGTTAAGGTAAATTTTAGAAATTTATACACCTATAACATTATTACAATAACTAGTTTCATTTCTTACGCCACAGCAATATCAATATTTGTGAAATAAATCGGCGAGTACTCGTAATCGCAATTATCGTGATAAGTGACAAATTGTAATTTTTAATTTCATATTTCAGGTATCATTATAAAAAAGGCACTCTTGAATCCGTTGATAAGGAGCGTCTTACTTATCGATTTGGTCCCGCGGCAACGGGATTAGAAACTGACGATCCCAACTTTGAAAAGGCTAGAGTCAAATACCAGCTCTAATGATTTACACGGATTTTTTTTTTTTTTTGGATGAAACAAATCACGAAGCGAGCAGAAGAAATTATCAGATTTGGAAATCGTGTTATTGAAACTAAAAGCGTTGAAAATATTAATGAAAAAAATAACACGATTATATTGATGCGTAATTTGAAAATACGGTGTGGACTCATTGACAGATCTGTCAAAATTATTAATGCTCTTCAACCGACAGAGCAAATTTACCTAACGTATTCTATAGAACATATAACGTTTGCATAACATGTTTGAGAGGATAAGAAATTTTCACTAATCCGTCACAGGGACAATTTTTTTTATGCTTTTAATACTATTTAAATTTGGTGCGCGATCGTCTAATGGATATAAAAGTGAAGAATAAAAAGACGAAATTACCGTTTTTATTCGATTTATAATGTATTCAGCTTCTTGAAGTTTATTATACTCATAGGTATAATTACGTACAGCTAGAATAATGATTGTCAATTCTACAGAGTGAAGAAGTAAATGCATATAAGCCTGGTAATAAGATATTAAAGAATCCGATAGGATTTATAAATATTTTGATTAAAAATGATCTGTAGAGTTTATGTAGTAACGTTTGATGTATTATATTGTAGTATATTCGACAACGTTCCGTTTGTCAAATATATAACGCGTTTTTTTCGTTTTTCATTACGATAATGCTATTAGATTGAACTTTTATAATTTTAATGAAATTTGTAAATTTTACAATATGTATTATAATAGAAGTTTAGAAAATAACAATTAAATGTAACTGCGAATTTTTAATTTTATTTTATTTTTTTACACCTTTTTACTATAAGTGTATGGTTATTAAAATACATAAAGGCTTACTACCTCTTTCAATATTTGCGTATAGATAGGCGTGCGCAATTAAGAAATGCTATTTCGTTGCTGATCTAAATTCTCAATATATATATATAATCATCATTGGATATAGATATCACAGACGGGCATTAGACGGAGCCTAGGTAGATAAAAGCTAATCTCTTGTAAGATTTAGGTCTATATAATCCAACTTCATAGCGTTATTATTACTATAGAGGTGGAAAAAGATTCGCAAAGTGAAATTTACCCGATAGATAAACATAAACCTATATTCGCGTTTTATCGACATCATTCGTATACGTTCAACTGAATACATTTGACGAAAACTGAGATAATTATAAATAATACGGAAGCAATCCAGAGAAAAAAAAAAAAAAAAAAAATACCACTTGTGAACGCGACTCAGCCACTGTGTGTAAAAAAAATTATGTAACAAATAGTTCTGCATTATATTCTTTTTGGCTAAATACCATTTATAAGTAATGCGAATTGCATAAAAGTTGCAAGTACTAAAACTCACCCTAATAGGAAGTATCTCTTTTACCCAAAATTCGACGTGAATTTTGATAACTTTTTTCAAAATTCTACTGGCTACTCAACGGCGTTGATTTCTTAGTCCAAATAATACACTTGACTAAAACTCTTTAGCTGGATTGTCACAACAAGACCTCTCACATCTTTGACGTGCCTTCGGCATATTAATTTTCCGTTTACTGTCTCTCCTGAAACAATATATCAATATTAAACTTTACATAATCGACAGTTCTTTATTATTTTCATTCTATTTACAACCGAAAAGAAACTCCCGATGACTTGCCTTCTGTAACGCTTATTGGCTCGCTTAAGGAGAACACAGTTTGCTTCCAATGTGTGGGAGTTGCGTGAGGGCCGGTACTGAATTGTATAGGATTATCCAAGTCAAAAAACACGTCAAAATATCCGACAATGGCGGTCAAAGATCCAGTTTTTTTGACCTTAAGGCTGAACGGTGATGTAAAATTCATACATTCTGTTGTTACTTCATAAAGATCAAACGATTGGAGCTCGCAAACATTTGTGATCAGATCTTGCACATGGCAAACTTCTATGCTCGGTTCTCTCACCACTTCTGGCTTCATACAACTCATTTTAAATCCGTAAACATTGGACCAATAATCCACTAGGTCAATATAGCGGTCTATTTGGTCAAGGAGTGAAAAACATTCCGTTAGCTTTCTTAAATACTTTTCTTTAGTGTGACAGGAAAACTGAACTATTTAAGACACGTACTAGTATCCCCACTACCAACGATATTGATGTTGCACCGATTTGGCAAAAGTTTACCACCCTGTGCGAGGTAATTATCCCTTGCAAAAATAACTGTGTCCAACATTCCTTCGAATAGTAAAAAATATCCCATCCATTCAGACACTATGGCATCGACCTTATCTACAGGAAGATCGATATCTTCTAATCGACCCTTCTTCAATGTTATAACATTGGCGAGATTATTTTCTCTGTAACGAATAATAATACAACTTGAAACTTGGAATTTCGAAATCCGGAACACTTTCTGCAGAAGAATTGCCAGTTAACGAATTACATGAGCAAAAAGGGCTTGAGTGTCGTTGTTCAACTGATTCCTTATCAAAAATACACTAGAGCGAATATTTGGATTACTTGTCTCACATAATTCACAAGCACAATTCATATTTGTCCTTGATAAAATTTACCTCACAATGTCCATTGCGTGGTATATAATGTCTGATTGATCAACGCTAATAACTTGCCGGCAGCCTGATTTTGCTGCAAACATAGAGAGAATGCCAGTTCCACAACCAACATCCAATATGACACAATTATTAAACATGTTTGAATTGGTCAGCAGCGCATCACGGTAGCTTTCGGTACGAACTTTGTCCTACAAAAATATTACTATGGATGGAACAGATTTAATAATTTTAGCACTAACCTACATACTACATCCAGCTGTGAATAAAAAGTTTGACGTAGGCAATGCACTGTTTTGTGGTAACCAGAATAATACACACTTATCCCTTAGTTTATGAAAATATAATGGAAACTGATTGATCTGATGTAAGTACATTTTTTTTTTCTTTTTTGCAACATTTGATCAGCACTTAATCAACTAAAAAAAGGAGAGATTTACTGCAATAATTACCGTAAGCATTTCATGATGAATCGCGAAATGACTATACGTATTAAAGTATCCTTCATCGCATTCCAAGCTTTTATTTTTGACACACATTTCACTGGTGGACTTCGTCAAGTCATCATCTAATACAAGCCTTTGTGCTTTTTCCTTCATTTCCTCGATTTGCTAAAAGTGAAAAAAGGTCATCAGAATATGAACTAAGATATGAAAAACTAATGTTTGATTTCATACTTCTTTTGCCAGTTGATACGCAACTTCGCTATGCTCAAGTTGAGCTCTGAGAGACTGTATGGTTCCCTGAAGTTCGACAAAATGAATTTCTGACAAAGTGACGCAACCATTTTCCGAGTTCACAGGATAGGCAGTAGGTTTTTTGATATCGGCATCATTAAAATCGTCGATATCTTGCGGTAAAAAAAAGTTTGTTAATCAAACAACAATTAACCACATCTCAACACGCAGGTCACAGAATAATCAATTTATGTTTACCCAACATTAACCAGCTATCATCTTGAAGAACAGGTGCCAGATATTTATCACTTTCCCATATTTTGAGACTCAATGAATCCAGTTCTTCTGGCTTAGTTTTATTAGCTCTGATATAATTTATGAGTTTAATATATGAATATATATCCAATGAATACTTTCTCTTGAAATCTGTAAGATTAAATTTGTGCAAGGATTCTAAATGTTTTATGGCCGATGGAAAATTGTCAAAAACATCAACACAGAAGAGACAGGTGATATTTTGCGTTGCATCGTTAACTTCATCCCAATCATCGCCGCTATCGTTATCGCTTATCCTGTCAGTTTCAAAACTAGAATTATCCAATAGAGGAGGAGCTGTAGAAAGAATAGAAAGAATGCATTTAGAAATCGAATCAAATACAATATACGAAAAATGCAAAAAAAAAAAAAAAATAATAATAATACGGAAAATAAGCAAGACATTAATTGGATAAAAAAATACAAATTTAATTACTAAATCTTTCAAGTTGGTCGAGTGATTGGATGAAGTAGAAAAATATCTTATCAATTGTCACAACAATCAACGTGAGTACCGTTATTTAATGCAAAACTGCTGGTCTAGATGTAAACTGGATGATACGTTAAATGAAATATACAAAAAGGAAACTATACCTTCGTCAGTCATCGCGTGAGTATATTTATATCTAAAAGAAATTTACAGCCCGTGGTAGAGCATAAACTGTTTTGAATTATAGGTTAATTTTGACGAAGCACGCGTGTTGACCCCGGATCAATCTTCGATTTCAAATCCTATCATAGACGCCTAACCGCCCTTACACAAAAAACGGACCATAGATATAAAATTTATGGAGACGATGTGCCGAGCAACAAAAAATTTTACTTCACTGGCAGGTTTCTCTCTGTTATGGCTCTGGTTTGACCTTTCCAGCTCTCCTGATCTCAGGGAGGAAGTAAACAGCGGAAAAAAACGAACAAATAAGAGACAAATATGATGAATGGATAATAAAAATCACAAGTAAAGTTTATTGATTCAAAATTCATCTATGCAAGCAGAAACCTGAGAAAGCTCACGCTCGCGTTTTTCGTGTCCCCGATTTCGTAGCGCTCTCTGACACGATGTAGATTTTTTGGAACTAATTTGCGACGTGCTGGATGGTAAGAGAACGGATATCGGTTACCGACTCGTACTCTACTGTACTTACACGCAGGCGATAGATAATACAGAGTATACTTGCCGTAGCACGGCCACAAAACAATTGTGGATGGCGAAAATGGAAAATAATACTCTAGTGAAAATGAATTCTACGAGTTTCAACGAATTTTTAGGGAAATTGGAACATTGTGCAAAAAATTGTTTTCGTGCAAAATTATAAATATGCATAGTTTCTTACAAAAATTTGTAAATTTTCATTAAAGCTTGCACTTTTTTAGTAAAAAATCTACCAGCTTTTACAATTTTTAACGAAAATTAACAATTCTTTACGAAAAACTATGCATATTCACAATTCTGTAAGAAATAATACGAAATATCCCAATTTCTGTAAAAATTCGTAATAGTGGAAATTTTCTCCAGGGTATACAATGATTGGAATCAGTGGAAGTGAACAGTTTTTGAGATTATAATACATGTACACCTAAAATCACCCATATTTTCCTTGTTTTTGGAACAAATTCTCTGGCACCTCTTTTATTTACTCGTTACATTAACAGCCGAATTCGTCTAAAGTAAATTCGATTAATTTTTATGGCAATGAATTCTTCAGTGATTTTTCTTCTAATGATGCGAAAAATATATTTAATTTTCGTATACAACCTACTTCAATGATTCCTTAGATTAATAAGATACACAAGAAAAGAGAAACAAATCATCATTCTTAATACAGATTTATTGAAATCGAGGGAATTACATATGCTCGTTTCCACACCACCGCAAACGGTAGAGCATCCGGCGCGTTTTTTTTAACGTGGTATCCCCAGTAGGCCTACTCCACAAAGAAGAGTAGTAAGATCGATCTTACGTCCTTCGAAAATTATTAATTGTTTTTTCTCAGACGTCGATTTTGTTAAATCGTATTTTCCCAATGACTTTTTGCTCGTGTGTATACGCAGTTTGTTCGCAATTATTCATTTCATGTAGTTCGATAATTGTTTATTCTTAATAAAGAACGATTATTTAATGATGGATGAAAGATGAATGTTTAATGATGGATGAAAGATGATTGTTTTAATTACGGATAAAGAATGCTTGTTTTCATTTTATAACCAAACGGCGGTGATTTTGGATGATTGCGTACACGGTTTTTATTCGCACGACGTATGAGATTTTATCATTGTGGAAGAACCTGGCTAATATTCAAGACATTAACGAAACTGAGAGTGAAAACACGAATACCTATAAGACATTGGCATACATCTATTGGAAGATTATGCAGAAATCTTCAATTGGACGGAGAAAAGCCGAAGAAGATTACCGCAACCACCAAAATACCACAGAGCTGCATGATACTGTAGTGAAATACAAAGCGAACGCGACCTATGAAAGGGTATTTACCTAACGGACCATCACCAACTCGAGAAGAAACTCCAGCACCAAAAAGATCGAACAAGACAGCGAAACCAGAAAAAACTGCAGCTGAATAAATTTGACCACACTTCTTAATCACGATGATTGTGAATTCCCTCGCTAAATTTGTGTATAACGAAGGAAACAAAAAATTGACCTAAACCAGACAAAAACCTAAGTAATAGAATGTTGATTTTTGGTGAAGTCAACGAAACTCAGTAACCTGGAACAGATGAGAATATAATTAGAAACATGTTGAAACAGACAAAAAAGATAATAGTTTACATATGAAAAAAACTATAATTAGTGAAACAAGAGAAAAATTTCAAAATACAAGATTTGATTAGCTGAAACAGACAAAAGGTTTGATTAACTGAAACAGACAAAAGGTTTGATTATCTGAAACAGACAAAAAGCTTGATTAGCTGAAACAGACGAAAGGTTCGATTAGCTTAAAACAGACAAAAAGCTTGATTAGCTGAAAAAGAAAAAAATTTCGATTAGCTGAAACAGACAAAATCATTGATTAACTGAAACACACAAAAGGGGTGATGAGCTGAAACAGACAAAGTTACAATTAGCACAGTCACAAAAGTGCGTTCACCGACAAACACTATGTCGAGCCCAACTTAACATATTCGCAGCAAGAGTTATTAACACGAATATTTCTATTGATGATACCAAAATGTATTTTTACAGAATCAATAACAGTTTTGGATCAAGGATTATTGATAACAATATTCTATTTTACTGGGCTCGCGGTATTTCTCAGTGAACTTGTAAAAAAATTTGATTTCGTTACAAAAAACAGAGAATCATAAGATCCGTAAAATAAGTACTTCTGTACGCCTTATATGTATTTTATGAATATTTACGCCAAGAATCTTCATTATCACTAAATACCATAAAATTTTTATTCCCGCGCGTGGAGCGCTGGCTTGCAAAAGCCGCGCTTTCTGTCAGAACCGAAAAGTTTCAAATCGACGCATAAAAGATGCGGTGAAACTTAGAGCTTGGTTATTTGTGGCAAAATTGATTGAAGTGCTGGAGATGACTCAGGACATCAAGAGTACTTTACTTTTTTATATACCGTTTGCGAAATCGACGCGCAACGGGCGCGATCGTTCGATTCGCATGATTAATCTACGCGCAAAAAGGCGCGACTGATTAAAAAATCTTAAACATCTAGGAAATGCGGTAAACTCTGTAGAAACACAATCCGCATCTGCGTCTTTTTGAATCCGACACATTGCGATGCGGATTGTTGTTCTCAGATGCGAATCAAATGCGGGAGGGAGGTTGGGGTGAAAAAGCTCATGCATTAGGGTGTGGCGTGACGGTCGGCGGTCCTCTTCGACGCGACGTCTTCGAGCTCAGTATCTCTCCCCATCTAGCGTACCACGGAACGCGATAGATGATCCAGAGATACATTTTGCCCATTCAGACGATCACAGAGGTCAATTGAATAACAATCGAAAAATGTGCCCAGTGACAAAATTTGAGAAATTGAACCTCGTTAAAATTAAAAGCTTACAAATGGTCCGGAGACTCTTAAGCCGAGTTATTTTTATGTGTTTCTAGAGAAGAATTACTGTGATCGTTTGACGCTGTGGATTACAAAAGTAAATAACATCGCGGCAGGACGCGACCTTCCTACCCTCGCCTGATCCCCAACGGAACCACCCAACGTAAATGTTGAAACGAAAGACTCACACACACATGCATAAGCCCCGCGACGGATCCCAAAACGTCCACCTACCTACCCGGTTACCTATATTCGATCTATGCGATTTTCCATTCTTTCCAACACACGTCATCCCTTCTCATTCGCGCCGTGGTCACTGTGACTTACTTTTTCGTTGATTACCTGTAGGGAGCAAAATGTTTTTGTAACTCAGTCCGCCAGCTGCAATGTCGTGATATTGTTGTATGTGTTATTTCAACGATTGCTGGCGGAATATCGGTACACCAACATTTTATAAAGTAGATTAGGAACATCCTGTATGCGAATCAGCATTTTTCTAGGCGAGCTAAACCTACAGTTGATCGATACTTGCTGGCTGTTGAGCAGTTGAAAATGATTCAAGATACAACATGCAATTTTACTACGTTATGTTATGCCAGACTTTGAAATCAAACAATCATGTGAATATGATTAAATAATCGTTGGAATATGTTGAAACCTCAGGTGAATCCACCACTTAAACGACATCACAGGTAAATTCAAACATCGATCATTCTATCAGTAGCTGAACAAAATTCGGCTCGCGAATGTCGAGTAAGCGATGGTTACCTGTCGCGATGCTCATTCCGCGTTTGGCAACGTGCATAATTTCTAACTTTAAGTCAGCTGTGGTAAAGAAGATTAAAAATAAAAAATAACGAGATTGAAAACAAGCACCGTTGCGACCGCGAATGAGCCTACCCACGGGGCTAAGAAATCGAAGATTTGTGAACAATTGTTACCGCCACGCCACGTGACAAAGGAGACCCAAGGTAATACCTGTAACCTAAACACATGCAAACTCACCAACGTTGCCGAGTAGTGGAGAAGTTACTCGGATGTCTCTGCTCATCTCTGGAAAAAACAACAACGAAAACTCGTATTAATTTAACAAATTGGATCTTCAGTTCTCAAATTAATTATTAATGTCTTTTACGTCCATATTTTTTCACCACATGTTGCGCAAAAAAAAATTGGCTTTAAAATGTACCATCTAGAATTATCAAACAATTGTCAAAATAAATATTCTTACCTCCTCCGGGTTGCTCCACACTTTACATGTAGTAGTTCTCGTAGTGTCCAAGGTTGCATGGTGAAGCGACGCACTATTTACACTGCAATAGAAATATAACAGCACATTACTCACACAATATAATTGGATCAGATTTCATGTCACTACAATCCGTCTGTGTCAAAACAATTTTTCATTCCATAATATTTCAGTAATTTCTGATAAATTTAAATGAATTGGAGAAATTAATAATATAATGCATATACAATAAGCGCAAGTGTCGAATCAATTCAGAAAATCATTCACGATCCAAAGCAACACTGAGATTAAAAATCATATCCATTATATACCTTCAAGTTTAATTCACTGTAGGGGTTATTCTAGTTTTCACTGCGTTCTCAAAAATCGGTTGATCGGGTTACTCCATTTCAGATCAGTGCTAAATGTGGTCAAGCATGCTGCACTGTAGTCTGTCCCTGTAATCAGATAAGAAATGACATTTCACTAGTGTTTTATTTTTCAAATCAATACACGCACTACTAAAAATTTAAAACCTATCTTATAAGACATGATCAAAAACTGAATAGCAATAAATTTGATCCTAAATATAAATTTCACAAAACAGTAAAAGTAGCTCAATAGTATAATCAAGAATGATTTAGAATGTACATATACCTGTTTTTCATTTTTCCACAATGTTGTGACCTTCTGCATTTTGTTTTCCAACTCATCGCTACAGTCACAATTCAGATGCTCACTAACCTGGATTAATCTTGGTGCAGTTTAACTGTAATGAGATAAAAGACGAAAAAATTTTGTTAATACTCCACTTTCAACATCTATATACTGTGGGTCTAAATACATTCAATGTCAGTGTGCTATGTATTATGCCAAGCCTTGGAAAATGTTATCGATTACATAATCAAGTAAACAATGACTTGGATGGTTTTATACCTGTTGCTTTTCTGCAATAAACTCATAAATTTCACTACCAAATGATGTCTTCGAAGTTTCGTTGACAGAGTCTTGGAATCCATATAATCACTAACGCCGATCAACCTTGGTGCAATTTGTTTCTGTAATCAGATATGATAACACAATATTTTGTTAGTAAAATGTAACTTCAAAATCGATTTAAATAGCATTTAAAATACAGCATAGTTATTCAAAATCATAATAGGTACGAGGAATAATCAACCATCAACGATTTACCTTTACCCGAAATTTCGAAACAATTATCAACGCCGATTAATGCATCAACTTTTGTTACATGGTAATAAATATCGTAATTACGGAATAAAGGATCGCAATATCGATCCTCAGGAAGAAATTTGGAAACGGATGAAATCGCTCATTTTTAATCCACAGAAATATTTGCGGTGATGAACATGCACCGAGGATTGTTATTCAATTGTTTCGCTAGCAGAGCTACACGTAAATAATAAGGCTTTCACTTTCAAGTAACGTTTCGATCATTTTTTTTTTCACCTACTAGGAACGACGACAAAACGAATCACGCAATAACAAATGCGTAATAATAACATTTTACAAACGTGTCCAAGTTAAAGACGCAATCCGCGTGAACCAAGATCCGAGATACATACTGAAACGAATGTCACGTTTTGCTATGTCAGTTTTATCAGAACATAAGAAATAAAAACGCAACAGATGATTATCAGGACATATCCTTGCCACAAAGCGCTCGAGTATTTAATGTCTGCCCGAAAATAATAGTAATCTATCAATAACCTATCTAGAAAACTATAAAGCTATAATCCAAGAATCTGCATCGTAATAATACTCGATTCCACGCTCACTCTCACTTTCTGTGCTGCAACTAGCTGTCCTAGACCGATTGAACAAACTTGCCAACAACTCAAATACGCATTTAGCAAAAATCAGCCAAACAATTGATAAACAACCGACTCCCGCCACAGAGAGACAAAACACGACATCGGTAAATGATAAAGTTACACAAAACAATGAAAACTCGAGACACGAAACTCACCTTCGATGTTCGCAGGATTTTTTCATTTCACTAACTCATTTTCTATCAGCCACACGCTGCACTTCGTGTATTATTCACAGATGCGTACGATGAAAATACATTTATCGAATAACGTACAGACACAGCCTGAACAACGCAATTTGAATTCTGAACCGACTACGGACGTGCTCGCGCCTCGACGGCTCCGAAGCGACTGACGCAGTAACGTCGCGTATCGCTCGAAAGTAAATCTCTTACTCGGTTTCTGTCACTCTGTATTTGATTGGCTGAGCGGAAACGTATCACCAATGAGGTGTAGAGCGAGAGAGATGGAATATCTCGGTACCGCTTGGAACACACATACCTCTCTCTTTCTCTCTCTTACTCCTCCGTCACGTTTTTTATACACGCGAAGCTGCGCACGATTCGTTCACGTGTTTAGAGAGTTTCCGTAGCACGCGGCGTCAGGCGTAAATTTCACCTTTCTAACGAATTTTGGCTTAATAGAATTTGCGTAAAAATAAAGGCAAAATGAGAGAAAAAAAATTGCAAACATTGTGTTTTTTCAATGTAACAATACAGGATTGTAACTTAGAAAGATGAAGCTATCGGCAACGTGTCTGTACACTACTATGTTTATGTATATAAATTTACAGAACCAGATATTTGGATATGTAGATTTCATAATAACGGTTTGTGATTTTTGCAGAATTTTTAGTCACTTTCTTGCTTGGTTTTCAGAAAAAAATTAAGTAGGAACTGCCTAACATTATCAAGGGCATGAATCATTATTGTAGAATCCCGTTGCAAAAAGCTTATTTTTCTGGTTATATTAAACATTCGATATCAAATTCATGCTGTCTTGAAGTCATTTTTACAAACCTTTTAAGATAGATTTTCTCATTGAAATACGACGCATAATACCGATTTTGATTAGGGGCAAAAACCGTGGTTAGTTTGGCACACGCTTTATAAGGTATTGAACCGTTTCTTTTAATTTATTTACATTTTTACTCAGGGGGGATGTTTAGTAACTCGACCGAAAAATAACTACGTCGTCATGGTACACATGGTAGAGCTGATATTACGCATGGCATTGACTGAAGATATGATATCTTTTCACCATGTAAATGCACATCACGAAAATAAAACTTCACGAATTGAATGAATATTTTCACTGATTTACTGAACACTTGTTAGCAGTGATTCTGCAATAATATTCGAAGTATTAACCACTCGTAAAAGGTAATGGTATTGTGCGAGAACATCTGATGATCGTTACAGTTAGTTCTTTTCAAATGCGAGGAAAACAAACGAACATCAGGACAAAAAGGTCACAACATGCCCGACGAAATTGTTTCACGATTCTGCATATTCATTTAACCTTACACTGAGTATTTACTTACCATAATAGTAAGACTAACAATAAGTATTATTATCTTTCCGTGCATCCAACGCTGCACAACTGATTTAATATTATTACGAGAAATGATTGAGTAATAATTATATGAATCCAATAATTGGATTATTAGAAATATATATACCTGTACGTATTAAGAAACCAAATGAGCGCACAGTCGTACAAGCGGATCACAACCCGTTCGACTACCGTTAAAGGTACGCCTTGCGGTCAAATCTCTTATTAATAATCCTGCTTCAAAACCGCCTGCAACTCTCGTTTTCCGGACTCAAGGACACTTGTATTGTCTGTACAAGTACACACTCGTCACTTATAGAACTGTATAGCTCATGGTTGTCGTCGCACGATTGAACCGCTCGAACGGATGTAGTTACTATTGTTTACACTCACTGATCTCTATGATCAGTGTTTACACTGCGTTAAGCTACGCACGCATACCTGCGTATGTATGAGTAATTTGAAATTGGGATTTAAAATCGAGGGAAACAAGCAGCGAGTGGAGTTTCATTGGAGCAAGTGAATTGTTGACCAAAAACTTGAATGCAATGTTTCCCATTGAAATATTGGAGATTTTCTTCAAATATTCACACGGTACTGACATCATTAATTTTCGCTACGTATGCAAAACATGGAATAACGTTATCACTCGACTTTCAAGGGTAGGTTCTATTTACGCAATTAGCATGCACCCGCATCCAGTTATTGTTATTAATCTATGACTATACTAATTATTGACAAACAAAGAAAATGTATATACTTAAGCATTAGTCTCATCACTTGATCAACAGTTGCTTGGCCGGTATTTCATTCATGTTTCAGGATACAAACATGTGGCAAAATAAATGCCAAAATGAAATATCCATCCACCTCCGTAGATCTATCGCACAAAAACTTTATCCAAACATTAGCTGGACTGATTTTCACGAGTCAAAAGATAATTTAAAGTGGCTATCGATGTACAGGACATGGATGAAATGGCATAAAATAAACGAATTCAATGTTTCCACTGCACAATTCGAACCATTTTTTATCCGTCTACCATTGGTACAAATTACTTGTCTTGCTGTGTCAGGTATGACTACAATAACAAATACTCAACTAAAAATTTTGTTTGGCCTTCTGTATTTTTCTCGATAGCAAGTGATCAAGCCTCACATCAAAAATCTTACACCCCATTTGTTAATCAACTATTTTTCTGTATAGAAAGTCTGCTAGCCGTCGGTAGCTCGGAAGGATTCATTGCTTTCTATGACATTGAGAGATCCATAGTTGAGCCAATTTTTATTGCTGACCAAATGGAACATGTATCCAATGTACAATTTTTACGGGATGGTAGAGAATCACATTCATATACGCTATCGATTTTTTTTTTGTAGTTTTTTATCTTTGTTTTCTGTTTTGTATGCTTACAGACAAACGGATAGCTGCTATCTCTGCTTCAAATATGTATAGAGTGATGTTATGGGATATTCTATTAAAAAAAGTAATTTCAACTCCTCGATATGGAAGATTAATAAGGTAAAGTATGTGAAAAGTAAACAGATGAAAAACATCTCATTAAAACAATCTCTATTATTATGGTACTCTTGATTTTTCAGTACGACCCATGGATGTGTTTTGATCACAATGAAAAACAAGCTAATCATCCGTAACAAGTGTACTGAAAGATCTTACGATTTCCTAGAACTCTATGGCACTATTGTTGCTTTAGTAGCTGATGGTGAAGAGGTGCAGCACTTGCTCAATTCTTAATAGAAATTAAAAACAAACTCAATGGTCAGCTGAAAAATGTATGGCTGAACCGACTTATTTAATGTGGACCAAAAAATTGAATGTAGCTTTTCCTTTTTGTGTCAGGCTTTTCTTTGGACAGATTTGGGTTACAACTATAAAGTAAGCCTGAATGAAACTCCATACATGGAGGAAGAATACGTCGAACCTCCTGCAGATAGAGTATTAAAATACTACGTGTTCAGGCCTTGGACTGCCATGTGCATTACAAGTAACTAATTACTGCTCTAGAAAAGTTCATGTCTGTACCGTTTATTTCGCTTTGCATGAAGTTCATGTTTCAATCCTACATTGTCCCCTTTTACTTTTAGTGAACGGTTTTTTGGGGATCTCTGTAAACAGTCAGCCCTGGGTAATGTACGAAATTCTATCAAAACTTCATGGAACACCAACTGCATTACTTTTCTATGCCGATGTACTGGTTCTAGGATTAGACTCTGGTATGTGCATAATTAAAACAAAAAAAGTAATAAAGTTTTGCTAGAGAATTTGACAGTTTTACAGAATGTAAATTTAATCTTGCAGGTTCTGTTCACATGTACTACGTCAATAATGCTGAGTTACTAACTACTTGGGACTTTTGTCCTAAGAACTCCAAATCAATTGTAGTCGCTAATCAAGCTATAATTGCGTTAGATATAATGGATCGGCTCAACAAGCAATATTTAATCGCCGCCACCACTGAGAAAATAAACATAGTACAATTATACGATCCGAGCTGATTATCTGTGATATTCACCGGAAATGTGATTAAACTTCACCATTGAATCAAACGAAATTATATATTTATGAAATTCGCACACTTATTATTCACTCTAAGTTGGTCAATAGATTTAATCTATTTTATACTCAGTATACCATATATTCTTACCTCATTTATCAGCAGGTTTTTAAAGTGGAGATAATACATATTTTAATAGAACTGCCAGCATTTATTAACTGTTTCGTTGCTACTTATTAAGTTGCGCGAAAAAGAAATAATGTATTCGAGTCTTGATAACGAAAATTTGGTCTACAAACAGCCCTATCAATAATATACACAGATCTTACTCCTCTAATTGCAAGATAACATACCTAGTATCAATTTAGACCGACTGACACCAAGCATAGGCATTTTGAAAAATACGTTTCCACGGTGATTGCTTCTGCATCCAGGAGACTGGAGCCCATGGCCATTGCCACATTTGAGTGCACCTCTCTGGATGAGGCATCATAGCTAAATGCCTTCCATTGAGCGAACAAACTCCAGCTATTCCCTCTGCGAAATTAGTCAAATTAAATTTATACCATTGAGAGAAGACTGGATGTTTCAATAAATGAAAGTATAAGTTGTTATTCAGTCTTTAAATCTTACCAATACTGCCATTCGGATTTTGTGGATATTGTTCAGTTGCGATACCTTGATCATCCGTGTACCTGATAGCTACACATTTATGTTCCTTTATTTTTCTGAAAATTTGTTGATTTCGGAATGTGAACCTTCCCTCGCCGTGAGCTACCCAAACTCCAAACACACTGCCTTCCATTCCTTGCAACATGATGGATGGAGAATTTTCAATTTTTACTGTACTCCATCGGCACTCAAACCTTTCAGAGTTATTGTGATCCAATACAACGTCTGGGATTCCATCATCTATAATCAGGTTTCAATTGTAATCATTGATGAAACATTCACACTGTATTCGTAAAGTTGTATCACTCATATTTATACCACACCTACCATTTTCTAGACAGCCTATCCATCCTAGCAAGCTCATTAGTTGACATCCATTGCATACACCTAAACTGAAAGTATTTTTGCGATCAACAAATTTTTGTAGTTGTGTCTTTAGAGTAGGATGGAACAAAAGGCTTGCTGCCCAGCCTTTAGCCGACCCAAGCACGTCTGCAACGTATACAATGAAATTATGAAATATCCTGATTAGGAAAACAGTTACGTTTTTTATTCTGTTCTTAAAACTCACCAGCATAACTGAAACCACCCGGGAATATGACACCTCTGAATGTGTCCAGTGTTAGCTGATTATTCAAAAGATCTTGCATGACCACATCCCAAACTTCGAAACCAGCTTGTATCAGAGACGCGGACATTTCTCGGTCCCCGTTTGAGCCTTCTTCGCGTATCACAGCAACTTTAAACGGAGCTGTAAAATTCAAAATTATTTGTGAGATTGATTTAAGGATACAGAGTTTTATTGGTAAACCACGTACTTACATGCCATATGCTTTTGAGTAATAATTGGACTAACTGCAGGGTCGAATGTGAGTTTGTAAGCCGGTGAACTCCTCATCGAAAGCCTGAGAAATTCTTCTTCAGCACAAGCTATGTTAGTTTGTCGTAGTTCCAATCTATAACTTGTTTCCTCCCAAATTTCCATAAGAGGAAATACCGATGAACTGAGTACAATATTATCGTTGACTGATACAGATACCTGGAAAATGTTTCAACAGAGAGTTTGCAACACTAATGATGCGATAAAATAATCTTGGGAGACTTGTTTGTGTTATATACTTACTTTCGATTGTAGGCCGAAATCCTTTGAGTTTCCAATAATATAAGCTGGAACATTATCGCGTTTGAAAACTTTCATAACATGATCAACATTTATGGGATCAACTTCCAAAATCCAGCCCAGCTCCTCAGAAAATAGAACATCAATCGGGGAGCCTGATTTGTGATTGATATTTACGTCTATACCAGATATTCCAGCGAAACTCATCTCCAATAAACAAGTAATTAAACCACCATCACTTACATCGTGACCTGACATGAGCTTGCGATCTGAAAAGATTTTGAATTAAATTTAGGATAACCAATTCACTAATTAAAATGTGTTAGCATCCTGCTATCACCAAATGAGAAACACTTGGATATTTGAAAATTCACATATAACCTCTTCTTACCTTTTATTAAATTCTGTATGGCATTAAATGCATTCTTGAAAGTTACCGCATCTTCGAAATCTGGGCAGCTGTTACCAATTTGTTTATAAACTTGAGCTAAAGCTGTGCCGCCTATACGACTCTTTCCAGCAGATAAATCTACAAAAACTAGGGCTCCGTTTATTTTAATAGATGGACCCTTTAAGTCAGGAGTAATAACCTGCGAATGAAAAGCAAGTCTTGTACAACAATAAACGCAATAAGTAAATCAATGAGCTTCAGAAAAAACAATAAAACTACCTAAATATTATGTGTAAAACTTGTCTGACCTGTCTTATGTCAGGACATGGTGCGTAGGATGAAACAACTAGTGTTCCTGGTGCCTTGACTACGTCTTTTCCGATTCGCGCAGCCATGCTCAGAGAATCTTTACCCCCATCAACAGCTATCCCCAATTCCTTCATCATAGAGCACATAGCAACACAGGCTTCATATAACGCTGCACCTTCGCCAGGCAACTTGGCAGCCCACATCCAATTACCACTGCATTTAACATCCTGTAAAAGAAATGACAATTCAAAACCCGGTCTTTGGTATTTAAATTTTTATGACTCATGATCATGAACCTCTAGTCAGAAACTTACTGCGAGTTCTGATATGCGAGCAAATACAAGATTAGTCAGAGATTCCGCAACTGTCATTCTTGCACCAGCAGCTGCATCAACGAGGCCTTTTATTGGCTGTTCTCCTATGGCTGTTGCAGAGCCGACCTGAAATGAGTAGGAAAACGTGTTATTGCTAAAATTAAGTATATATATTTAATAAGTCAAGTCATATATATATATACATATATTTAATTTTAGTAATAACACGTTTTATATATGTATTATATCCATTATTTATATCAATTGAATCGCTTTCTATACTTACTGTGGAGAAATGTGAAAGTGCTGTAACAGCCACATCAGCTAGAGGGGTGTGAAGTGGACCTACGCACTGCTGTTGCGCAATCAAACCAGTTACGCAACGATCAACTTTATTGGTCAAATACCGTTTACTTGCAACGGAGGGTAATCTTAAGACTCGATCCAATGCAGCTTCGATACTCAAGCCAACAGGTAAAGTGATTGGCATAGAAGTTACTTGGTGTTTGTTAAGATTGAACATCTGTAGATATACAAATATTTGTAACAAATGAATATCGTTTCATGTTATTTGTAATTAACAAGTCAACCAAGGAAAATGAACAATATTCTCATTGGAGAACAAGTATTCATTTCACATATATACCTTCTTTGGCATTTTGCCCAATACAAGCTCGAGTTCCAGATCCACAGGATGCCTAACATTTTCATTTACCTCCCCGTTGAGATATTTCGATGCGTCGCAGTTGTCTTCCTCTGATAGTACTATTTTACCAGTTCCGGTAACTGTACCAACAAAATTAATAGGACACCGTTCACGTGTCGCAATTTTTTTCAACAAACTAACGTCTTCTGGTTTGCATAATATAGCATCATTTTCTTGATACTCTGCACCCCACAATTCAAGAGTACTTATGCTTGGATCTCCTAGATCAAATTTCTTAGAAAATATTACAGCGCCTGCTGGTTCTACCAATTCCTTTAATACATTTCCTGCAAATTGGTAGCTTATATCAAAATTTTGCTGCAGTGTGATCACTAAATTCATTCAGTGAAATTTTCACAAACCGTTTCCTCCAGCTCCTTGATCGTGTATGCTCAATATTGGATTATTGTTTCCCATTTCCATACAGGCCCGTACAAGGCGATTCAGCTTTTGCTCCATCTCTGCATCTCCTCGTTGTACTGCACCAAAGTCCAATTCTGACTTGTTGTCACCCTGGACCTGTTTAAACAATATTTTCAATATCAGCGAATACATATATCTCATGAGAATTGTAACACTAAACCGATTTCTTTGCAAAATTATAAACACTAGTCAGAATATACCTCAACAGAGCTTGCGGATCCACCTCCAACACCAATTCTGTATACGGGGCCTCCAATTTTAATAACTTGCATCCCTGGAAGAAAGTTTATTAATTGAAAAAAGTAATTCACTAGAAATACTAAATTTTTGACACAAACTTGTCTGAGAATAAATTAGGTGTTTCAGTGATTTTACCTTTTGCAGGTGGCAATTTCTTCGTCATGTTAGCTTCCATAGAACCCAACCCACCGCTAAACATGATAGGCTTAATCCATTCTCGACGACCACCCTCAGCCTCAACTAGCCCAAATGAACGGGCAAACCCAGATATTACTGGTTCTCCAAATTTATTACCATAATCGGAAGCGCCGTTACTAGCTTCTATTATAATTTCCAATGGGCGAGCAAAATTCCCAGGATACAAGACATCCTTTTCTTCCCAAGGCAAATCATAGCCTATGAAAATACACAAATTTCTTAGCTGGTTAAAATCAACTCCCTCAAAACAATATTAAGTTAGATCAATTCAATTGAAATAATGTCCAAAATTTTACCTGGAATGTGAAGATTTCCAACACAATATCCTGCGGTACCCGCAATATAATACCCGCCTCTCCCAACACCTTGAATATCTCGCAATCGTCCTCCAGTACCAGTTGTGGCCCCGCTGTAATTTGCCCATAGATAAGCTTGCTTTTTTATTTATGTATGAAAAAAAGTCTTTACCTAAACGGAGCAACGCCAGTTGGAAAATTATGTGTTTCGGCAGTGAATATTATGTGCTGGTTAACGTCGTCAACACGGAAAGGGCTAGCCTCATGGGTTTTATCTGGGCGAAGGGTACGTAAGTTGAAACCCTTGATTGCGCTACTATTATCACTGAATTTGATGACGTTATTTGAGTTTGAGTAATTCTGCGTGTCGATAATCATGTCGATCAGAGACTCTTTCTGCATTTCACCATCCACCACCATCTCGCCTTTGAAAAACCAATGGCGACTGTGCTCACTGTTAGATTGTGCAAGGTCGAAGCACTCTACGCTTGTTGGATTACGTTTCAACTTAGAACCAAACAGATCTGCATAGAAGTCCAAATCCCAGTCGTCAAAAGCCAAACCTGATGATTAAAAAACAAATGTAAAATATAGGCAGCAAAATTTTAAGTACGATTTTCTAGTTGGGCTCTTCAGAATTGGCCTGTCTGTCTTACCCAGCTCTGAGTTCACGTCCTCTAAGGCTTTTCTCCCAAACTTGAGAATATCAACCTCATACCAGTTTTTTGGCTTGATACCGTGATCAAATGTTTCTATTGGTTTCAGGTACCTGCACTCAGTCATTTTATCGTGCATCGCATCAACTATCTGATTGGAAGAAACAATAATTAAGAAGTCCATATGGAACAACAATTTTAAAGGACAATTAATTTTATATACGTACTGCAGACACTGTTTCTTCATTTAGCATTGATGTAAGCTTAACAAGATATCTCGTCGAAACTTCTAATCTTCTCACTTTGCTCAGCTGAACTGATTTGCATATCGATACAGCATTGCTCGAAAACGCAGTGGAGAAATTCAGCCTAAAGTTTTAAAAAACACATTCAAATCACCATCATTTCATGCACATTTTACTGAGAATTCATGTTGGAAACCATAAATTGTACAAACCTAGGGCCAATTTCTATAAGTAGAGTCTGAGGATCCTGGATCAAGGTAGAGGTACTCCATAGGTTATCTGGCCAAAAAGGAGAGCCCAAAATCCATTTTAGTCTGGAAATCTCATCCTGACTAAGCTCCTGTGTAAGTTCAATGTTGTAGCAAGTTTCAGTTTCCAAGTCATGAACCGAACTTGAGATTTCTTTCAGGATGTTCAGTTTGTTGTTTCGTTGCCCTGACTGAAGGCCGGGAATTTTGTAGAATCTCAGTATCGCCATGTCTTTAACTTACGACTGTAAAAGTAGATGTGAAAAAGAAATATGATCAAAAGCTCAGTACGTAAGTTTAAACAATGATCTGTAGCACTTAGACACAGCTCAATCTTTACTGACGTTAATCTTGAATAATTTAAGACCCCCCGGGATGAACTGTGCAATAGCACGGGGGTCATCGCATGTCATCGTGGTAATCGTTATCTATTAAAACTCATGAAGTACAACAAATAACAGATATGACGCAGTATTGATGTCAGAGTAGAAGAGTTATGAATTCTTTTTTGTGCTCTTTTAAAGTGACATAATCGAAAAAAAGATACAACGAAGATAGGCATAATACTTTTACTCCTGGGTATTACTATCCAATATTGAATCTGTCTGGATGAATGTTTTTTTCGTATATGAGCACAGATCAGGTTGAAAATAGTTTCATCACAAAGCTGAGAGGTGTTTACACTTGCCTGAATAAGAAAGAAAATTTCACTAGTAATTAAAACTCGGCAAATATTATAATTTTTTTGAATATACCAGCATTCGATTTGAATAACATCATTAATTTTCAGAGTATTTAGAAATTAAGAAGCCACCTATTAGATGTGCCAAATATTAATTTAGAATTTGATAGATCAACGGGCGGCGCAACAGGTGACATGAACAGGTGTTTGTCAACGCACATGGCCACCACGTGGTCATCATTGCCAATTATGCATTAAAATCGGTGTCTGTTAATAATTATTTGAATTGCTGGTACGAAACTGTTTGTGCTGAAATACGGTGATAAATATACTCGCGAATTTGTTATCATACCATCGATTTACAAATGAAGCACCGTCACAGTACAAACCGTACGTATGTATGCATGTATATATACATATGCATGCATATGCATTGAAACTAAATGCTGTTTCAAACGCTTAACGCTATCTTTCTTATTACATATCTTCGTCCTTTGCGATACTCTGTATAATGTATGAACACTATTGAACTTACTACAATTACTCAGCTCGTCAAATTTAGATTGACGTAGGGCGATATGCGGGCAAAGATGAGATCAACGATATAACCTAAAATTTTTCATTCCTGTACACTGGACAGGAAGTGCATGGGATTAGTGACAGAGTCCTAGTCCATCATCATTAATTACTATAATTCTATGAAGCATTGTTTAGGAATAGACAGTATTTAAAATAAGAAATGGTTATCAATGAATAAAGTAATAATTGTATACGTATATTAAAAATATTGTTGTCATGTTGAATTTCGATCCATGTTTCTCTTTTTTATTGTACAGTAAAATGTCATCAATCATTTATTTACGACTTAGGTATAGCGTATGAAATTAGGAATATGACGCCGTATCAAGATAATTAGCCAATAAAATCGTAATTAGAGATTTCATCAAATTGTTGAGTTTGCGGATTCCCTGGTACCATAGGCCTTGTTGGCATACCTCTTGGACCAACCATTTGCTGTTGCATTCCAGGTACTTGTCTGTATTGCGGCTGCTGCTGAAACATAAGGAAGATGTATTCACCACCCTCTCTCAGTTCATGAACTAATTTATCTGTCGAAAAATAGTCCGAAATTTTCACCTGCTGGAGCAAATTTCGGAGACCAGGACTGTTTGCCATTACAGGGCGCATCATCCTCTGTGCATTAGGTTGTTGACCGGCCATTCCGCCACCAGAATTAAGAGTTCTTTGGGCTTGTTGTGCCTAAATATATGCACAACATGATCAATTTCAAATGTTATTATAGGTTGATGTAGTGCATGTAGTGGATTACTAATTTTTAGTACAATGATTGTAGGAAAAGAATAATCTGTATGACAGAAGTAATTCCCACTCTTTTACCTCAAGTTGCTGCTTGAACTGCATTTCTTGTTGTTGTGCCACTTCTAAGTTCCTTTGAATCTGTTTCAACAAAAGTTATACATAAGTCGATTTGTCTTGTGCAAATTACGTTACAGATATGTACATTGACTTCTAGCTGGGATTGATATTGGGCTTCTTGTTGCTGCGCGGCCTCCAAAGTTTGCTGCAACTGTTTTATTTTCATAAGGTTCTGTTGCCTAGCCAGTTCTAAGGTATCGTACTGCGGTCTTTGTTGTCCCATCATACCACCAGGTCCTTGGCCTACTGGTTGAGGTCCAGATAATCCACCGCCCTACGAGTAAAGCAATGTCAAAAATCACGTTTCCAATTTGATTGAGCACTGACAATCACCATTCGTATACAATAAGTGGAAAAAGTTGTCATTAAGTCGGCATTTTATTAAAAAAAAAAACAAAATAATACAGTATTTTGGTTACTGGCACTACATTTACCGGCATATTTATTTGCCCCTGTGGCCCACTCGAATTGCCTAACGTTTGTTGTGGTCCGGTACTGGGAACAACATTTTGTGTTATTTGACCTCCCCCCATAGCCATAGCGTTTGTAAGAATCCCACCTGGTGATATACCCGCAGTAATTGCTGGCAAATTGTTGCCAGATACATTTCCTCCCTGCAGTCATTTTTTTTTTTAATAAAATCTCTTTAGTTTGATGTTTATTTACTATCTACCGCACCAATTATATGCACCGTCAACTTACCTGCCCTTGTCTCATTAATGCTTGGGTAGTTTTCTGATGTTGTATTACTTTACGTAGACGATCTACAAACGCAGCTTGATCATTAGGAATAAATCCAAGGTATGCTCTTTTCTCAGCAGTATATAAAAGAATAAGCACTTTTATATCACAAGCTGCCGGAGATGGTACGGACGTGAAATGCACACAGCCGGCCTACAAGATTTTTTATAATTACTAAAAGTAACTTTTGCAAGATATGGATTCAAAAAACATTTTTGGATTATACGTACAAAACCAGTGCTCATAACTTTCGTTAAGCCCTCGAGAGCCTCGCAAGGTGTTGGGTGAAAGAGAACAGATTTGGAATTTTTCAAATAAGCTCCTCCAATATTACCAATCAGCTGTTTAGGCATCAACTGCATGATCAGCTTTTGTGGCCAAGAATCTGCCTTTCTGCGAGCACAGATAGAAAATTCAAATTTTTACGATTTCAAGATAACTTTTCTTTAATGCATTATTGTATCTTCTGAATTTCAACCAGAATTAAAATTTTAAATCAATCGAAACTTACAATTCTGGTTCACCGTCTTTAGAGTTGGCTGATACTTGACATGGAACGTGTCTAGTGAGTTTCTGCGTATCTGTGGGATTTTTAGCTTTTTCAAGCCATTCCAGAACACCCTGCCAGATCGTATGACGCTCTCTGCTAGGTGCCATTTGTTGACCAGCCACAGGTCCTCCAGCAACGTTTCCCTTGAGACGATGAACAAAAATAATTATTTTACATTATTCAAACATTGATGCACTCATTATTCATGATATTGTACGAATAATATAGTTTTAACTCAAACTGAAAATGTCAGTAAATGTAAATAATAGATACATTTTCTTCATGAAAATTTGTGGGTTACTTAGATTTTCTCATTAATCCACAAATAACCCGGACTGCATAGTTACAAGGATTGAGTCTGAAGTGAGGCCATTTGAGTGATATTATGATAAATATGGAGTGAAATAATGATTTGCTACATCCATAAAGTTTTCTGGATAAACTGACTTGTGGTTGGCTATGCGACACTTGCGAAGGTACAGAGGACACCGAAGCAGAAGCTTGAGAAGCTGGAGTAGTCTGCTGCGCTTGTGCAGGAAGAGACTGGCTCACACCAGATACCATTAATTGTTGTCCAGCTTGACCTTGCACCGCTTGTCCTTGCATACTCATTGCTGTTGTTTGCTGGGGACTTGGTTGCTGATTTTGTTGGTGCTGCATCAAAGTAAAACGTAATTGTTGTTGCTGCTGTTGGTGTTGCTGTTGCTGCTGCTGCTGCTGTTGCTGCTGTTGCTGTTGTTGTTGTTGTTGTTGTTGCTGCTGCTGCTGCTGCTGCTGCTGCTGCTGCTGCTGTTGCTGCTGCTGCTGCTGTTGTTGCTGTTGCTGCTGTTGTTGTTGCTGTTGCTGAGAAGCATTTGTCATGACATTTGTATTTCCTACAACATTGAAAAACAGTAAGTTCCATCGTCTGGGTAGAATCCTAGATACAGTCAAGCTAGATGATTGATGAACATTGACTTTCTTGATGAGAAAAATTTATTATAAAATTCAATCTTACCGTCCATACGCTGTCCAAATTGATTGACACCTGGTCCCAAGACAGAAGGTGGTTGTGTTAGCTGGGCAATAAGTGCACTTCCTTGAGAATTTGATTGAGCTGTGGCTCCAGATGCAATAAACGGAGGTCGTTGTTGTGAAGGCATAATCCAACGTCTAGGACCCATTAAGTTGGGATGATAGTTAGGTGGAGCTGTAATTTGTGGATTGAAGTTTCCACGGCCGGCCATGAGAGGAGCAGACATTGGAGGAGCAGTTTGCTGATTAACTGAGGTAATATTTTGAGGCGCTTGGTTTCTAAATGCACCAGTTTGTTGCTGAGTGGGTTGGGGAAGATTCTGTTGTGGCTGATTCGGATTTGGACTGTCATTACTCTGTAAGGGACTCGGAGGTATTTGCACCGGATTACCAGGTGCGAGATGCCCAGTTGCTCCCATTGGACTGACAGGTCGTTCCTTGAGATTATAATTTCTTAAGAGAACAACGTGCCTTAGATCCTTAGCATAGTTTTTTGTCTGTGATGACTGCAAATCACCACCAGCTTTTTCAAACAGTTTAAATAGCGTTGGTATTTTTCTTGGAGATATTATTGAGAGGTTGATGTTCCTCTGCAAGTAAAATACAAAATTTACGAGAATGTCACCATGTCATAATTCAATTAAAAAAATTACTGGAATTCAATTACATAATTCACGTCTACAAAGGTGTGAATAATCTTTCAAATTGCTAACCATTTCATCAGCTATAAATCGAAATCTCTTACCTCTTGAAAAATTGCTGCCAACTGTTCCACGGTGTGTCCAGAGAATTTGTACGATTCCTGGACAACTGTTTGATACGGGGGGGAATTACAAACTAAAATACAATGTTTTTGAGAAGCAGTATTAGGTTCTCTACGCAGTTGCAAGTCTTCGAAACATTGTAACGCAGTTGCCAATCCTTCACCAATATTCGCGTGAGATTCACCTTTTCCACCTACCATTCTATTACAAAGCAAAACACAATGTAGTAATTACATAAAAAATTCCAAATTTTTATTTTTGTAGTGGTTTTTTATGGTATGACATACTATTGCAATATGGACTTACTCAAGTTTGTCCAACATAAGTGAAAGCTTGTGAGGGTTTGAATATGGCCCAAATGTTCCAGTGCAGGGTGCAGGCAAACAGTCGGCTGCATGGTAAACCACCACTCCATAAAGTGTTGTGCTATTCTGTGACAAGAAGATATTGTTGTAAGTTAGTGTGCGTCAAGAAAATTAGATTTATAAATCAAGTACGATATTTGCATTCGAAATATTTTGTAATTTAGGCTAAGAGAAATATCTTAGAAGAAATATATTGTTACAGTTCCTACTCTAACAAAAAAGCATCACTTTCTATAGTTTGCAAATTATATAATTATTGCTATAGAATTGTTGAGACCTCTGTAGTACAAAAACAGTGGTATTCTCACCTCAGAGACATATTCTCGATCCTCTATACTTCCTTGATTGAAATATCTGAAAAAAAATTATTTCATAATTTGAATAATAAATTCAGCACTAACTTTGCTATTTTTATGTATTTTACATATTGTTCCATTTTCTCACTATTCGTAGATATTTTATTTAATTAAATTATCTCATAGAAATTTAAATACATAAACTTACTCCAATGTTGGCATAAGATAATTGGTCTTGATATCATGAAGGTAAGCTCCATTGACAGCTGTACCCTCGATGACGAATATCACATCAGCTTGCATCCCATGCTCAGAAGGACCAGCCACCATGATAAATTACTCCATGTATTGTACTTAAACTAATTGGGAGCGGAAACACGATACTCAATACAAATTCTTCAAAATATTCCTCCTATAATGAATTGAAAAAAGTTAGTACGTCAATCGATAAGTTGCTATCAGTCAAAATTAGAGTAAGAAAAATATGACAAGTTGACAAATAAATTACCTTCTTTTCAAAAACAAGTAACCTGCCTGTATACTGTCAACGTATCCAATAAAAAACACTAAAACGGTCGTGTCAGAGCTATTAATCTGGAATCTTGGAAAATTTGAGATGAAAAAAGACAGATATGGCCAATGTATAGCACTGAAATATGCTTTGGATAAAACTTGTTCTACCGTATGGCTATATCCTTTCAGGGATGTGCCAATTCTATGAATTACATGCAGAAAATTA
This sequence comes from Neodiprion fabricii, assembly GCF_021155785.1. Taxonomy (NCBI): domain Eukaryota; kingdom Metazoa; phylum Arthropoda; class Insecta; order Hymenoptera; family Diprionidae; genus Neodiprion; species Neodiprion fabricii. The sequence continues at coordinate 6,729,849 of NC_060244.1, forward strand.
CCTTGCGGGATATAAAATATCAAGAGATAGGGTTATGGATCTTTTGACGGCTTCAGTATCGTTTATTTAACTGGTGTTTACTCTGTGTTTACCAGTAGCTACAAATGCAGAAATTATCAAACGTTGATGATTGGCTGATGTGTCGTGTTTTACGATCAGCATAAATAGACTTTAGATTTTTGAGTGCCGTCACGTTGGACAGCTTGATTTTTGTCTGCTCTTGCTTTGTCTACGGTACAACAGCTGATCTGATGGCGTTTGTTTTGCGTTTTAAAAGGAAATGACCCTCTGACATGAGGAAGTCGTATGGAGCAAGAGGGCTTGAAACATCGTCAGGGAATTAAAAAATTGCTGCTGTCACTGGCCGTGTTGAGCAGTATCACAGCAGAATAACATGGCTGCAAATCGAGGAGTAATTAGCCTAAGGTTTAATCAAGACCAAGGTGCGTATTGCTATTGTTTATCGCGAGAATAACAAAGAGTTTTTACTTTGCATCCCCGTTCTTCATCTGCAAAAATCTTCAGGATGTTTTACCTGCTGCATGGAGACCGGGATGAGGGTCTATAATGTAGAACCACTTGTGGAAAAAGCTCATTTTGACAACGAGCTGATGGGAAGTATTGGAATGGGTGAAATGCTATGGAGAACAAATATTGTAGCAGTTGTCGGTGGTGGAACCAGGCCCAAATTTGCAGACAATACAGTTCTCATCTATGATGATTTGGCCAAAAAATTTGTCCTTGAGATAACTTTCACCAGTACAGTTAAAGCAGTCAGATTAAGGAGGGACAAGTAAACAAAATTTCGTCTTCAATCTGTCCCTGAACTAATTCACTTCAGGTTTTGCAGTTGTTTACTCAGTTTTATCTTCACAGGCTGATTGTTGCACTGCAACGGGAAATTCATGTATTCTCATTCCCTGCACCAACCAGAAGGCTGCTGACTTTAGAAACTAGGGAAAATCCCAAGGGTTTGGTTGAGGTTGCAACGCTTGCCACAGCTCAAAAACAACTGCTTGTTTTCCCTGGGCACAAGTTGGGCAGCGTTCATCTAGTCGATTTAGCTGCTACTGACGCAGGAAGTTCTAGCACACCGGCAACTCTCGTTGCTCACCAGGTAAAAATCACCAAGTAATTAGAATTAACATATTTATCTTAAGGCATAGTTATGCCTCGTAACAGTAAAGCAAACTTGATATGTTTACAACCTGTATTTGCTGGTATTGGTACATAGGATTGGCAGCAAGTAGCTTCTAAATCTTTCGAACAATTTTTGGAATCATAATTTTACTTGCACTTATCGTAGTATCTTTAAATGAATAATAATTGGAAATGACAATAGGGTGCCCTTGCCTGCTTGGCAGTAAATGCTAGTGGTACAATGATAGCAACAGCTTCGGAGCAAGGTACCATCGTCAGAGTTTGGGACAGTGTTCGCAGACATCTCTTGGTCGCATTGAGGAGAGGTGCGGATCCTGCTACTCTGTATTGGTAAAGCATTAAAAGAGTATTTTAGTTATACATATTTACACTAAAGAATATTCCATTCAGGAGAATAAATCTTAATAACGGCAAAATTGCCATTTTTTCAGTATAAACTTCAGCAGGGATTCTGAATTCTTGTGCGTATCGAGCGACAAGGGGACTGTGCACATATTTGCGTTGAAGGACACGCACCTGAACCGCAGATCAACGTATGTAGTTATCTATTTGCTATAATAGTAGGCCAGTCATAAAATTTTGATCACTTGAACTATGATCTAAAATCTAAAATTTCCCTTGAAAAATTATTTCCCGCATCAAATGCTTTGTAAGGTGATACTCCTTCTAATACTTTACTTGTAAGTTTCAATATCTTGTTAGCGCTGTTGATTATTGAAAACTTTTTTTTTTAGCTTCTCGAGCATCGGTTTCTTAGGCAATTATGTAGAAAGTCAATGGGCATTAGCTACGTTTACAGTCCCACCTGAGTGTGCTTGTGTCTGTGCATTTGGCTCTCGAAGTTCCGTAATTGGTAATTATTTTATAAAGTAGAATCTATTTGTCAAATGTTTAAATAAACCTAATCACTTTTACTGGTTACAGCTGTGTGCTTGGATGGTACCTTTCACAAGTACGTTTTCACATCCGATGGTAACTGCAATCGAGAAGCGTTTGATGTTTTTCTGGATGTCTGTGATGACGATTTTTAATTATCAACTCACCTACTTACATAACATGTACATACATATTAACTACTATAAATATAAGAATTATTTTCACGCTCTAATATGCGCACATCATTCAACACATTCGTAAACTGGTGGAATTCATGTGTAGACAAGGCACACTTTTTCGTCTCTTTTTGCATTCCATGGTATATCAGATGGTTCTATGGTTATTTCGTTTTCAGTTGAGGAAGTATCGCTTCTCGATTTTTCTCTGAAAAGGTAAAAAAAAATTGTTTAATGTATATTTTAACACATCGTTACTCCATAGAGATGTAAACTCACTATACGGTTCTGGATTAATCATTGGAGATATCAATGCAGGATAAACAGCCATAGCTAGCAATCCTACAAATCCGGTTATAAAAACTACGTACGACTTGCCTGTCAGTCTAACCATTTTGTCTGACACAAATTTAACATCGATACTAATGCTAGAGAATCTTTTAGGTTATGTTGCTCGAATGTAGCATACTTCGCGATGATACTTTGAAATTATCAACGCCTCACTAAGGCCAAATTAAGAACTATGAAGTCAGTGTGTGTGTGTGTGTGTATGTGTATATATATATATATATGTATGTATATATATATACTTATACTTTAGACAGTGGATGGCGAACAAAAAAAGAGCTGTTTCGTCTTGGGCTGTCGTCTGCTCAAAGTTGTATTTAATCGCTGTAAGACGGTAGAATTCTATTATTTAAAAATCCAGGATAAAAATATTGAGCATTAGCGCCGAGGTCAAAATATTACGACGTAAGTTAGAGACGAAAATCAGGATTCGATGGTTTCGGTTTTAATTTATAGGTTATGTCTGTGATGCTAGTATCCTCAGACTCTTTCTACGTAGTAAATTACTAGTTCTATCCCTGAAAGATATTTCATTCGATACCAACTAATTTCTTGTTATTCAAATTTCTCAAAATCCATAGCTTGCATAATGCAGGGGCTCAGGATGTGCACTCGGTGGCTTGGTGCAGCCACAAGATCAATCAATAAACAAGTCATTCTACTTGATGTTAGTAGAATAACTGGCGCAACATTTCCCAATGATTTTCATACAACTGCAGCAAAGGCTGATGATTCATTCAAAATTCCGCACTGGCTACAGTATAACAAAAAGATCTACCCCCCTCAAGCTCTCGACGAAGAACCGAGAAAAGCAGTGAGTACGAATGGATAAACAATCAAAAACTAGCTTGTAGTACCAGCTTTCAATAATTTACGCTCTTCTATTTTCTTTGTATTATTTTTGTTTCCAATCTAGTTTGTTTGTCACATGAAGTCAAACATCAAGTACCCTCCTAAAAAAATGTGGTACGTAGCTGTACTTGTTAGGGGAATGACAGTTGATGAGGCTATAAAGCAACTGAGTTTCGTTTTGAAAAAAGGAGCTGCAGCTGCAAAGGAAACTATTCTTGAAGCACAGCAGATGGCTGTGGAACAACACAATGTTGAATTCAAAAGTAATCTGTGGGTTGGTGAGTATTTATGGAATATGCTTAATACTGCACTAGAAGGTAGTGATTGACAAAACCTTTGAAAAGCAAGGTTACTAGTTCACTTCATTTTCAATGAAGTTACGCGTATAGAAATTTCTAATTATATACTATAAATTTTTTTCAGCTGAATCCTTTGTTGGCAAAGGTATGGTGTACAAGGGTCTTCGAAGACATGCCAAAGGGCGTCCAGGTATGGTACACTACAGATATTGTCATTATTACGTTAGATTGGAAGAGGGAAAACCACCTGAAAATTATTATCTTCCGGCACCCAAAAGCAAGCAAGAAATGCTCGATGACTGGCTAACACAAATGAGACAGCGCAAGATCACGTCGTCTCTATGAATTCAAACGCAAATTTATCATCAATCAGTATAGAACCTATGTAATTCGTAATAATAAAGAAAATTTCTTTACACTGATACAAGAGCTTTGTAATGTTTTTGGTAGCTAAGAACTCACTTCAATAATATTCTTTTCATTTACTTTATGACTTGTAAAGGCAGATAATCAGATTGACAAAGAACTGGATTTAGAGTTTTGTTTATTTAAAGTGACACAATCATGTTGATCCATAGAAATCGATGGCCAAGATTGATGCTCCAGTTTACAGCTTCAACTTTGTTCTCCTCCAATGACGCCTCTTTGCATTGTATCTGTAATCAGAAACATGTTTACAAGTCACAATTATGTGTGTGTTGAGTTCCTAGTAACTACTTTATCCAAACATTTGGGTAAAGATCGTCGAATACAACTTACAACAACTTAAGAAACTGTGAGTGTTGCATTAGCTAACGAAAATTACAATTACAAACGCATTGTTTGCACTCTATGATGACATGTATCACATGATCATAAAAGGGAGAATTTGCGGAACAGTATTTCAAACGGTCACATTGGTGACACGTATATCCATTAACGGATAGACAAATAAAATCATATTTGAAATATATTAGAATTGACATGCGCACACATGTATGGCGGAAATTGAAGTTGTATTCTAACCACAAAACGTTGAACGAGAAAACTGTCAACTCAAGTTGCCCCAATGTTTAACATCAGATTAGGAGTCAATTTGGAATATAATTAGATACGTATAACTTTGAGGAAATACGTGGGCATTAAGCTTAACTGCTAAAATGAAAATTGACTCACCGAATTGTGTTGCCTGTTCGCATTCTGACCCATTGCGGAATGGGCCGGTTCTGCTTCAATTTTTTAGCAAGCTTTCGCTTGACGATAAAGGTTTTGTGTGCCGACTGAAACATAAAAAACACTCTGTTAAACACTTGGCAATACAACTAGAATACACTTGGCATATTAAAACGCGGGATGTCACGGTATCATTACGATTTTCTTCACGGAGAAAATAACCTACCATGTTGTCAGTACCTCCAACAAAACGCAAAACGGAAGAGCATTGAGCAAAATGGACGCAAGCAGGTTCACAGCTCGCAGCGCCGTTCTTTCGTTACCTACGCTAGTCAAATGTATTGTCATTTTGTAATTTACACCAACTACGATAATTTTCGCGATGTAAGAAAAATCATTAATTAATCAAATAAAACCTGAAGATGTATTATTTTTTAGGACTCGTTCGATTAAAAAATAATTAGTTGCTCGATTTACCATTTCTCCGTTCATTTCAACCTTACCAACACGAAACTAAGCATGTTTGAAAACTTAGCATCGAAACCAAGGTGCCATATATTCAAACCTAGAAACAGCGCTGAGCAATTCTTTTTTAGCAACTAAAATTTCATCCCGTGAAACAAAGTCAATTCGATAGTTATATCGTGAAATGCTGGATTGTACTATCCGACTAGTGCAGCCGCGGACGGCTATTGACGGAACTTATTGCATTGTTTCTCATTGTCACTTTAGAAAGTAAGAAATTTTCGAGAATAGAACAAAAAATCTCGCTTCCTGAGTCCCGATAAGTATGTATTCCAGTTATTTTGCCTGATCTTTTGTAAAATACGTTGAGTATGACGATGCAACTGATTATTTGCCACCGACATGTGATGCATTTTTTATTTTGTTTAGCGGAAGTGTGCAGCGTTGCGGGTTAACTTAAATTAGGGGTTTCATCTGCAGGTGATTGACCTTTGACATCACTATTGTTTCCAATTCGGAATCTAATATTCGATAAAAGATTGCGCAATATGCAGTTATTGAATGTTTTGTCGAGTTATTTTGCATATAGAACTAATTCGACTTCGCTTAATAAACCATCCTCAGTAAACAAAATATAAATAATCAAAAACAGTATTCGTATGATTGGTGACGTAGCACAAAATTATTCCATATGAATAACTGCATAACTTCCGTCAGAATGTAAGTAAATTCGGACTTTTCAAAGATATGAAAAAAGGTGAGAAATACCGAAATTGGAAGAAAAAATAACGGTGAATGCGAATTTAAAATTTCAGTAGAAGTCAAGCAAACATTTTGACAAAACTGAATGTAATTTCCAGAATAATTATTCAAAGAGATGATAAGGATATATTTCGGATATTGCAGAAATCAATGACTCTGCACTGATTGTGAGTTTATCTTAACCCTGACAGTCAATGAGGGTAAAATTTCCCTCTCAAAAAGCTTGTACTCTTGGAGCTGCGTAAGGATTGAAGCCCTTCAACGTTTATTCTCATTTCTTTCGTTTAACTTAGTTACTTTCATAATACAACAATTTTATGCAGAATTGTTTGAACTTTAATTAGAAAAAAAAAATTCCCTACTAGCTTTATTAGAAGCCAAGTTAAATGAAGTTAATTTCCACTGGATATTTTTTACGCTCATTGCCACGAGAGGCTCATTGCTACGGTTTGGATGCTTGCTTGCCAGGGGTTAAAACTCTTTGACCGTTCGGGATTAACGGCTATATTCAAGAGTGGATATTCCAGTATCAAAGGAATGGCTCATCGTTAGTCTTTTTCTAAGTCATGTTCCGCCGCTGGACCATTAGAGTATGGGACTGTTTCGTCGCGCGTGAAGTGAAAGCCTGACCGAGGTTGGCGTAGAATGTAAAGAAGTTTTAGTCAGAGAGGGTACAAGACTGGGACCAGTCACTCGAAGGCAAGTTGCAACGAATGTTCAGCGCAGTGATCACCGATTTGCAAAGGTATCAAGACGAGGAGAGCGACTGAGCGCCGCTTCGTTTGCTTCAGTCTCCTGGTCTTAGTAAGAGTACCATACCGAGAACTCTTCACTTCCATAACCAGAATCACAGACTATCTGCACGCAGTCTTCTCCAGAACGATTGCCTTCCACCTCCTGGTTAACGTGCGGGTTCCGGTCGTTTTTTTTTTTATCGACCTAGACACTTTTGTTTCCGGTCGTTTATCTTACAAGTTTTTTCGTTAAATCGCGGTGACGAGATTGCAACGGTGTCAGCGATTCCCGAAGGAGTCCATCTCACTTTGGACCAGCTGAAGAAAAGTAAGAAATCATGTACAACATCATACATTTAAATTTATTTCCACTATAACTTCCAGCTGAGCATTAACGATTTTTTTCATCGGTTATAGTAGAGGAATTACAATGGAAAAAATTTGAAAAAACTCCGACTAAACGGATTACAAAACTTGAAATTCAGACGTTTGCTATTGTTACCGCGTTGGAGAAGCTTTACATAACTTTTGAGAAAGTGTTTAATGACACACGTCGAGTGGGTTAGATGTTAGATATATTTCACCTCGCGAAGAAAACGTATCGTCTCTCATAGGCAATGGATTGTTTCAGTGATAGAGCGACAGATGAAAGTGGAAGAGTCTTATAATTTAATACCAATTGCGTGCTCGGCTGCTGAAGCTATATTATTACATCCACAGTTACAGGAGAAAGAGCTGAATAAACGAACCAGTCGTGACGGATTCTGTACATTATATACAGCTCGTGATAATTTCAGTTATCACAAGCTTTCTTTTCCGAACGGAACGGTCATAAATATAATCGCGGGAAACTTTAGAATCGCTTAGGATTTCAGTAAACGCTAAGAAACAAAAAGAGGAAGACGGAACTTTCGTCTGATAGTTATATTTGCTGGCGTGACCATAAATAATGCTCGAACATGTTAAGTACCACCGATTAGAACTGGAACGAAAAAAGATAAAATTACAAAGAATATAATTACAGCAATAAATTTGCGTTCAATTTATTTTTTACCGGTTTTATTACAGAGATTTTCGAATATCCTCAGTGTTCGTTCAATTTTTTGCCAAGCAATTTTACAGAATGGATATCCGCCTCCCAGTAACGAGTGTAAAAATAATACAAGTAACAAAGCCAGCTTACCATTAAACCCACAGACCCTTAACATGCGGTAAGCCACGAGAGTGAAAGTAATATTTATCATGTGAGTAAATGGTAATGTCATTGTTACAACTGGGCCAAGAGTTTAATTATTATTTTTGTCATCGTTATACGATGGGATAATTAGACTCGAGATATTAACCCTGAAGTTTTAATTAAAAGGAACATAAAATTTCACCTTATTTACACGTGCTCTCAGAATTTTGTCAAACGGTTTTATGACTAGTTGAATACTCGTACCGTGTCTCGGTGTTTACAAGGACGTAAATCTTTACGAAAAGTGTGAATTTACATTTCCGTTTTCACGTCACGTAGACTTTCTACAAAAAATCTGAAATTAAAGAGATATTTTTTTTTCTAACACAAACGCGCCTACTGCGTCGATTCGAAACTCGAATAGTCAAACAATGACGTGAGCATACAATAAGGGTACAACCTTCATATCAACCGGCAGACACTTGAACAATGCGAATATAATACGTATATAAAAAGTATTCTTCAATCTTCAATCAAAGAACACATAATTTAGTAATCATGATGGACGATCGTTTAGTCAATATTCAAATACGTCCAACAGCCGTACCGTTCGTTTATACCTCTTGTCCGCCTATTTATATTCAGTCCAAATTAACGACGGTAATCCATCTACTTGTTCGGTATTTTGAAATAATTTTATTCTTTTTTATCGATCCACCCACATGTCGCTAAAAATGATCTAAACCCCGTTCAAGGTTTTCTTCTCAGATTATCATTCCATTATGTATCGAAAGAATTCTGCAGGAAAAGTCGAACGTACTAGATTTTCGCCCGTTAGTCTTACTCGCGATTATCAGATAATGTACAAGGAAGGCAGGCATAAGCTGGCATGATCCAGTGCACTAGAGAGGGAATGCCTCGAGATACCTGCAGAGAGTAAATTGACGCTTTCACCACCTCGCAGACTCGCGCCGATAAGTAATTCCGGTATGGCATTTCGATTTTTCCTCGGTTCAAGGATCGCGTCTCCGCCCATAACGCATATTTGTATCGGCGGCATGCAGGCGCGTTTCTGTTAAAATCGCGATAACTGCACAACGTCCGATTACCCCCGCCTACGTACTGCAGAATTATATTATATATACGTAAGAATTATTGCCTCGCTCACGTGAGTTCCGATTAATGCCTGCACGTGACGAGGACATTTATACACATATACGTATGCAGTTATAGCTTGCCCGCGGGATTGCAGCCAAGAACGCAACGTGACTGCAGTTAAGTCGGTTTGTTTAACAGGTGCGCGTGAAACTAGCTGCCTACAAGCTGCAGGTGAACGGAATGTTCCTTTTTCCCTGATTTGACCTACCAAGCCCTGCAGCTAGAATAGATACTCGAGGTGTATTTATTCCGCAATGCAGTTGCTCAAGATCACCAATTTTACAACGTTTATTTAAAATCGCCTTTTTCAACTCGACGTCAGTGAAACATCGTTTGTCGATGAAGCCGCCCCTGTAGATCTTTATATATTTGACAAAAACTAAACGCCGCGAGCTTTGCGAATATGGCATAAATTTAATTGCGAATTTTTTCAGGCTCGTTGATTCCCATCGGAGCATTGAGGCGCTTTGCGTTACCGCCTTTGCCGTTTATAGTTAGGTAACATTATCGATAACAGTTATGTATTATATACACTCGCTGCAGTAATACGTATATCGAACTTTCCTGTTTTCTAATCCAATTACACCTACCGTTTGTATACATATGCGATTTATACGGGGAATAAATCTGACACGAAACGCAATTGCATATTATAAATACGCGTTAGAAAAGTCTTTTCTCAAATGTCTGGAATTAAAAAAAAAAAAAAAAAACTCGGGCGATGATCGAAGAAAAAATGCGTATGCGTATAATAAATGAATGTAAGCCGGCAAATCCATCGAAAATTTATTTATATATGTATACGGTTTAAGCTACACACGCGCTATACTTATGTATAATAAATACACACAAGCGAGACTCGGAGATTTCACTTTTAATGAGAGAACTCTGCTGCGGCAGCGATCAAGAGAGAGGGGGCATTGATGTCTCCTCTTTTCAGCTGCGGAGCGGAGAGATTGGGGGACCTACTGAAAAGAGAAAGAGATGCACACTGCAGAGGAGGAAAGTGCCCGGAGTCATCCGCAGCTAGGGTTAATGACAGCGGATATTTGTGGTCAACAGTCTGCAGCAGCGGAGGCTGACCGTGATCTTGGACATTGGTCAATAATCCTTAAGAATAATATAACGCCTCCGCATTATAGGTGTACGGTATACTATTCGGCCGATGACCGGATCACGTTTACAAGCGTGAACGCGATTTCAGTTCTATTTTTCTTATCTTATAACATAAATTATTCCACTTTATAGTTACTGCGAGTGCCGCATGCGATTTAGACGAAGAGAACCGTTCGTCTTATCCCACGCGGTTTTATTTACCGTTTTTTTCACAGCTGAGACGAATGATATTTGAATTTCTTCAAGTTGCGGCGTTCGAACGATTGAATTGAAAACAAAGACCAATACGATATTATTGTAATGTTTTTCAATATCTTCGTTGAGTTTGAACTGCGAACCGCGGGGACTTTGGCTCGTTTAGAAAAACGAGTTTGTTTTTAATTAAAAATCAACGCCCGTGCTTATAGGAATTTGTTCCTCATTCCGACTAAGAGTCATATTGCTGTTGGGTCAAAGTCACCACCATAAATATTGGAGATTGATTTCGCATGTCGTTGAAAACAAGAATCGCAGCATGGAGTTGTTTTTCTGAATTGAATTTGTTTGAACTCGTTTCGTCTTATAGGCACGAAATCTACGGACGATCCATTACACGCGTTTATGGGAATTCAACAGAGCATTGAGAACGTTATCCTTCACTCTAAGCGGTTGGCGGTTAGAATGATCTTTGCGAAGTAGAAATCTTCAACGTCTCCAATAGCGTATAGAATATCGAGGACATGCGAAACGCGCGATTTCTCGTTTCCTGAGACCATATCTTCTCACCAGTGAGCATAATGCGGCCGATGGAGTTTTCCTCTTCTCCAAACTTTTATAAAATGATAGAAATTTCTCATTTTTAATGACCATTTAAAAAGCAGTATTGAGAACATGATAATTTCATAAATTTGTGTATATTGTTTTCTATTATTACAAGCTCAGTCGATTCGTCTTTTTTCGTTAATAATTCGTAAATAAATTCCACGTGAAATATACTAGAAATATTTCTGTGTGGGTGGAATCTCGGACGTGAGAATGGGACGCATGCACAACAGTGTACATGTGCGATTGAATATCCAGGGGTGCTCGAGAGCGTAAGCATGCATATTAATGAGCCTGCAGCAAATTCCGAGGATCAAGTATATTGTACATACCTACCTATACGCATTGTATGTCATTGTGAACCTCGATCATGCATACGCCCAGCTTGACAGGGTCATTGAGAACAGGTTCTCCAGCGATTTAGTGCAGTATTAAAGAGGCTGGACATTAAAATGTGAATTAATTCTCTACTCAAAAGCACCTTGACTTTCTTTGTCTCACTCAGAAGCTGAAAACCAACAGAGAATTCAAACAGCTCGCGCAAATGGATTCTGGAATTCAAATTTTTGTTCGAATCCGGGCAAAACCGATTAACCACCTTGCTCGTTATTCAACAAACCGGTCGCAATGGTGATTGATCTAGGATATCCGCAAGTTGGCTCTCGTAACGCAGCAGTTGCACCAGCCTCCGCGGAGGATACGGATTAAAAAAGTTTTCGCATTATAGGTTTGAAAATACGGCGATCCTGCATCGCTCCGTAAATAAATAACTACAGGTGGCTGCGTTCCGAAATTAGCTTCCAGTACTGCCAACAATCTTTTATCTCTTTTACCCACAAACTGTCGAGTTTGTGATTAGCTCTTTCTCTGTCATATAGGGACTTTTAGCACTGCCAGTGACTTTTCGGAACGCACCCTATGATCGTTGCTCGCAGCCCTCGGCGCGGTTTCAGGGGGTTCCCCCACGTGCATACTTACACCTATGAGCATACTGAACATGCATGAAACATTTCACAACGGCATAAGACGGCGCGCGCACGATCTCCCGCGCGATTTTCAATCTAGTTCAACGGCTCCGCTGCGAGCCGAGGACAACTACTGTACCGCAAACCAAACTGTAACGCACATACAATCAATTTACAGTTTCAAAATCTTTCACATTGAATGTACACACATGATGAGTATAAGCCTTCATTCAACAGCGTCAATTAATATTCTCGGCTTGGATCAACCGTCCCAAACGGTGTAATTAGGAAATTAGAATTCGGAATCGCTGACGGTTAACTTCGAAATTTCTTTATTTTTTTTTTCAAATATGGAACGCGGGTAGAAAGTGAAACTAATCGTCCTAACAGGATAAACCGAATAATACGTTACACTAATGGTTTGATTCATTCCTGCACGCCAGATGTCAATGCAATTTTCTTCACCTACATCCCACGTCCGCGGTAAAAGGCCTGTTCTTCGATAAATAATGATACATTGTGATAAAAGTTCTACAAACCGAAGATCGCGCGGGAATCAAAGAGCTCGATCGTCTGTCCCACGGTTGAAAAAAATCGAAATGTCTTACGGTGACGCGAAGGGCATTACTATTGCCATTATTCCCGTTGTCTTTGACGCTGTTGTTATTATTATAAATAAAGATGAGGCCATGGCTGTACGTCGAATACCATCCAATATAGATAATAAATCCACCACTCCCGTCGTGCCCGAGACAAAGCGCCGAACAATTTCTTCCCTGCGGAGGCACACTGCATACAAACACCTAGATATACATGCATACGGACAGCGATTACCGGAGCCTTGACACCCTAGCTGTCCGTTGTAGCGTGGGCATGTACAATATACAAGCTTACCGCTGTCATTATCCTACGTAGCACAGTAATTGTCGGTGGGCCGAGCATGAAACGGCGTTGGGTTGCAAAGAGCGCTCCAAAAAAATGGCAGTAATTTTTTTTTATTCTCTCTTTATCGTCATATTATAGCTACGGACGAAATGTGATAGGTGCAAAATATTTTATTATACAGGGTACGTCGCAATTTTCGTTAATTTATTGTACAATGCATAACATTGTGATCCTCAACCTCGAGGCAAAAAGATCAGGTTCATCTTTTTCACTCTGTGTCTTGTTTACTGGATCGCTGTGCAGTAACTTTACAGCTCAGTAAGTACACCGAGACTCTTTGCGGCCGCGGAGACGAGAAAACCGCGCGATGCTCATCGTTCCATATTCAAATTCAATGACCTGATTAGTTTCTTCGTTTTTTTCCGTTGAAGATTTTTCTTACCGACGACCAACGGGTTGGAACAATTCAATTCGATAGAGATGACTGCGATTTTTAATCTAGCATTCGATGGAGTGGGTGCGGTGTAATTCGATTACGCCGTGCTGAATATGAGGAGAAATCATCCGGCTGCAGGCAATAGCCGAGGAATATCAGATATTTTGCCTATAAAGTGTTTCTACCGCAGTGATGTTGATAGTAAAAATCAGGGAGAACTAGGATATTCATTAAACGGTGACATCAATACTTTTGTCCTTCGAAAAGTAAGTGCAGACAGAAACGTGTAATTCCTTCTTCAAAAAAATTTATCTAGCAGGGTTTTTATTTAGTCATTAAACGCATTATGATCCGCATAACGCGTGTATACCTATTTTAAACTTTAATTCCGAGATACGGGAATTCTCAGGTTGCGTGCTAGAGCGATCTGAAGAGATGTTAAATATCCTATGAATAAAAATAGTCATTTACACTTTGTGCCTAAAAATTTATGTACCCAATTGCCTTGTGCATTGTTCTCACACAAACTCTACCTTTGCGTCCGATCACCGATATACTCTGCGGATTATTTATATCACTGCGATGCAGTTACTTCTTTGCTCTCTGTGACAGCTGCATGGTTAAGGGAAAACTGGAGCTGCTCACATCGCACCTATCCGAGCACAACTCGCAATATATTATTAGAAAACAGATTACAACCGTCTGTTGCAATACCGTGAGAAAACACAACGGTGAAAGGTAAACCGCGCGTGCTTTGAACTCACGTATTACAACCGTGTTAAAACGTACGTCTGCAGCAGTTCTTTGATTGAATTTCGTCCGATCATTGTTTGCCTCGGAGATCCAAGACGGATCTTTCGAGGAATATATTGATACACACGCACACAAGCAGTTATCGTAGGTTAGACAGTTGGAGGGGGAAAAAAAACTTGCGCTAATTTGAACTTTGTTTAAAAATCTCTCCCGAAAATTATTCTACTTATTAAACCACACACGTTCAATCAGAAAACAGTGTTAATTCAGTAACGAACGTCCTGCTGTAAGAAAAAATTTATTTTATAATCAAACTAATCACCGCTCAAGTGTCGAAAGTTTGTGTTTAGCAGGTGAACTGGCGATCCTATCGAGTGTAATGTAATTTAAAGAGTGACATCTGGTATGTTCAATCACCGAATGAATTTTCTGAGGGATCATGAGGACCTAAGTATAATTCCGTAGTCCCTTGCTTGCGAGAGCGTTCAGAACGAGTTGGCGACATCTGGCGGCAATTCAGGAATTTGAGAGAAACACCTGTTTGCCTCGTATCAAAGAAAAAATACAACGAAAACTGAACTTTTAAAGCGTTTGGTGCAGACGAGAAACATATCGACGCATTAAAGTATAAATTAGTTAGGTATTTGTAGTAAAAAGTATGTACCTGAGAATACCGTAAAAAAAAAAAACAAATAAAATAGAAAATGATGATGAAAAAAATTGACGTTCACAAAAATCTATTCCCATAATGGCATCGATTTATTACACAAATTATCACCAATTACGTATAAACTTATTATTTACACGAGGTTATCGAAAGTAATGTACGTTATATGTTTCTTATAACATAGGTATTCTGTTACTATCCGTGACTCTGATAGTCGCGAGGATGATGCAGGTTCTTAACCACGTGTATAAAATTGTACGGTTAATAGTTCTTGAAGTGTATAAATATCTACAGACCTTATAGTGTAGCCTCGAGAATTTTCGAGCCTCATAAAACTTTTCAACAAATATTAGTATATTAATACCAAGTAACACACGATCATATTCGGGAGTAAGAATGACCGCATGCCTATTGCTGACTCGTTCAGTGCCGATCCTTGAAGATGGTTTTAGGAAGGCGTATATAGTTTGTGGTATAAAAACATACGCGTAAAAAATTAGAAAACCTACCTAAGCTAAGCTGTTCCTGGCATATTTATATCTCGCGGTAGTTTATATACCGTAGCGAATTTTCGTATGAATTTACACCTTAAAGACGAATATTTCACAGGTGAACCACGGTGATAAAATCGCCACCAGATGAAACGGATCTCGATTTGAAACGGTTAGGAAACGCCTTCGCAGCCATGGTCCCGATAAACATCCGATCTTAACATAATCGAGCACGATTTCACTGCACTCCGGCTACGTTACAGCTGCATCTATTAAACGAAACATAGCACCGTGGGATAGCTTGCAATTAAAATACTGCAATAATAGCGATTCTTCTTTTATTCTTATTCCATCCTTTTTTCTTTATGTAACATCTTACGCCTAACTGTGCTTACGCAATTTGCTAATTGAATACTCGCCTCGCTCATGACTACCGTGCGTACGTATAAGTACCTTGTATATTATATACCTATAAGCGTAATTTATTTAATTCCCAAGGATTTGGTACTTCGCGTTGTTATTTTTCCCCCTCATCGACCATTGTCTTGCCTTAGGATCGATCGGCGCGGATATTTTTTCAAGACTAAACGGTTGAAACGTACGAACATTAGGTATGCCTGTGTACAAATACACATACTCACACACGCGCACACATAATCTTTTATGAATTCTTGAGGGAGATAAAGCGTTAAGTCACCCGATGATCTCACGGTGGCCTCCTTGTAATATTGTTTGTATTAATAAATTTAAAATCGTTGCGTATAATAAACCTGCAGCGTACGATCGTCGATATTTATATATGCAAACGCACAGGCTAACGTAAATTATACGCGAACAAAAGTTTTACGATTTTTTCATTTAATTTCATTTTTACATCTCTGTTTTACTCGCAGGAAATTCTATACGGAATTATATCTTCTTAAAATTTATCCAACATTATCACAGATTCCAATTAATTGATTTTTTTCTCCTCATATCTTTCAATTCCAATTGATAAATCTTTTCATACGGGTCGATTATTTCGGTCGTTAAATTGTCGCAGAATTTTGCTCGGCGACCTCCAAATTTTACATAATAATCCAAAACACGGTGGGAATCTCTCGTAAATTATCTACTTCCTCTGATTTATTTTATTCATTGCAGGATTATGCCAACGCCCATGCGGATCTTCCACTCGGGATTAAAAAAGCTAAAGTTCAAAGGCTGTTTTCCAGTTGGCTCGGCTCTAATTTATCGCACAAATTAGATCCCCTACCGGTTTTTTCGGAAATATATTTTATGCCGCACGGATTACATCGAGCAATTAAATAATCCTTCGTGATCACGCAACGTCCTTCTTTAACTCGCTTCAATTTAATGCACGCATAAACTATAATAATTGCCTGCGTATATATATATATATATATATGTATACACATACATAATAAACCAACTGCACAATGTCCATTTACCAATTTGCCTGCGGGTAAGGTGGAGTCGACGACAAGCAAATGCAAGGCCCCCGATAATTTATACAAGAGAACCACGAATTTGTAGCCACTTATACAATATAAATATTCGCACGTGTGTTATTTATATATATATTTTTTTCTTCGCCCGTACACGTATGATAATGTGCAAAAATCGAGTCATCAGAGGGGACGAATTTTTTTTTTTTTCTGCACGCGTAAAAAAACAATCACCCGGAAACGATATGGAATCGCGAATCTTTTTTCATTGGCACATGTATTATTCCTTCGTCGCATGTGCGATTAAAAACAAATTTCTTATGCCTTCCCTTTGTAAATGGCATACTAGAATTACACGATTGACTCGACTATATAGGTGTGTAATTCCCAAATGACAATGCGATGAAAAAAAAAAGATTTAAAAAAGATTTAAAAAAAAAAAAAAATCAACGTGGGCTGACACAATACAAATGAGCAGCTACAATACAGGCCATCGATTCGCCTCGAAAAATCTCTCGTCGAATATCTTATGAGATTCGTCGATCAGAGGCTTATGCAGCAAGCAGCAGCCATGTGTCTCGATCGATACGATTTCGTAATAAATTATTTATCCGGTGTTGTGCAGCTTCGTGCAGCTTTTATCGAGGTCTGAGCTTGCGGTCTCACCTCGGAACGTTAAGAGGCGTGCTTCTTGTCAAATTTTTTTCAATGCAATATATACTTACCACGCAAATCGGCGCGCCTCCTCGCCGAGTGACATTCTTCGGGGCAGCATTCTGGGATCTTCGGGGTCACGGCCCGTGAAATTCGTCCTTGAAGCTCATCGATGAATTCCGAACGGCTATCGAGTCGAAAAGGTTCCCTCGAATCCGGCCCGCGGTGTAATTATTCATGAGATAAAAGGAAAAGGGAGAAGTGGCAGCAGTTGGGGAAAAACTGTAGAATTAGAATTCTCGTTTGCATTGTATTCTCTTTCTTCACATTTATACCTTTCGAACAACGAATTGCCAAACCAGTTGCTTATTGGACCGAATAAGTTTAAATAGGTTTTTGTCATTCAACGTCGCGCGCGCGACATTAAATTTCGTTGACACTTTTACTTATACCTATATACGTATTATGTGTGTCACTGTAAAAATGTAATTGTCACCGCGCGGTTTAACCGCAGAGAAAATTCACTCGGTTTCAAACTTTTTTCATATCTATTTCTTTATAACCCGTGTTTAATCAGGTATTGTATACTAGTTAATTATACGTCTGGTTAGTAGTTGCGGTCGGACGAAAATTGCGTTTGAATGATACAGTTGAAACCGACGTTGCGTCTCAAGACTATGATATTGGCTCTACGATATGAGCCAAAAATTCCGTATTTATTTTTCTTCATTCACCAGACTGGCTGCCTAATTGTCTGATTCAACTTGTGCATCATCAGCCTCACTCAGCCGTGTAGGTAATGAATAATAAATCAAGCATCGCCATCCTTGAGGCCGGTTAATTTTTCATTTTCTTTCATCTTCCGACGCGTCTTGATTATATTTAGCGATATTCATACTCGGCAGTTGCAGGTACAGGTATAATGTAATATTCAAGCCCTATTCTGTCCGTGACACAGAAAACCGAGAAGCACGGTGCCTAAAATTGATCGAAATCGAAATTGGGGTGAAAATTATACATTTTCTATCACGCGATACGTCTAACGTTAATTGTGTATGTATAACATTACGCACATGCAAGGCATATTTACAAGTACAAGTATGTATAGATCGAGGGTATATGCGTGGATTTTGCAATCGGTTTCGTACATCGTACACACGCTCAAAGGCATTCACTTCACGTTCGCGGAGCTTTAGAATTCCTATTCGTTCGTTCTCTCTGTACCGCATGTAACTTACATACTTATTATAGGTATTGGTACACGTTTTCAGCCATCGAAAGGCGGCTGGACGTCGGTTCTTCAAAGAAGCGCTTCTATGACTTAATTCTTGTGCATAGCTTACAGTCAACAGACTTCGAAAGTATGTACCCTAAAAGACGATAAAAAATTACTCATTCCTCGCTCGTGCCTTGCCTCGGTTTTTCGGAGCATTACACCTCTCGCTTCTTACGATTGTCCTGTTTCTAGGTATGTATAGACATATCGATAGCGTGCCTTACGTAATTTACGTCAACAACTGTTTGATCCGAAAATAGAAAAGCGAAATACTTACGTATATTTTAAACATAAAAATCGCGGTATCAGGTGGATGGTCAGAAAATATATTCACACACTAATTTTTTAAAAATTTTTATCAATTATTTGCTTTTCCTCGTCTTCGTTTTCGTTCAAATTATTACGTATGCCGCTTTATGCATATATACATATCGTAATGCTGAACCGCGACTAAGAAATTAAACTTAAGGTAACGCGAACTCTTGTAGCAAGATGTTTATAATTGAAATTGAATTGACCTGGCTAAATCACGCCTATAACTGCGGTGAATAGAATTCTTTATTTGCCGTCTTACGAAATATATAATATACTAGACACAACCGGGCATTATGTAGGTACGCATTTAACCGCTGCAACGCGGAGAAAGGCTTGATGGTTATAATATTCGAATGAACGAAGATAAAGATTGTACACTGATTTATATTACTCCACCTCCTTGACAGATGCGGTAAGAATTCACCCGTTAGATTACTTTCATATTTTATCTTCGCGTATGTGAGTGGATTTTGGATATGTCAACGATTACTGTAAACGTGTAAATTTCCTCTTGTTTCGTTTTTTTTTTTTTTCAAGTTTCGATACAACCGCACGTTAATTACGTTAACACTGCGATTATCTTCCATATCATTCTTTTAAATCCGTACCGATTTACATCTTGGGCCTTGACGCATTATCGAAGGGTTAAAGCCGCGCATAAAAATTTTGTAAAAAGAAACGGCAAAAAAATAACGAAAGAATGAAAAGTCCCATCAAAAAAGTCGGAGCTACTTGACGCGGAAATAATTTGCGAGTCCGGAATTCGTCAGTGAATTCTATAATTCATGTCGAAGTTCGTTATAGAGAAAGTTTCTATATATATATGTACCTGTTCGCAACGTTACATGCGGCACGGCTGATATAATAAATATTTCTACCAATATACTTGTTGCTTTCAGTTGGCTAAATTCGGGCATTTGCGTGCGATGACATCCGACTGATGAGCGCCATGGCTTCGAGATACGCTGTCTTGATCGCATTCCTCGTTTGCGGTGAGTAAATATATGAGTATATAAATAAATGTATGTGTATATATTACACGTAACGCACACATCCGAACACATCAATTTTTATTAACTATTTATTGCCAGGCGGGAATTGGTCTCGTGCGTATACCGCGTATCGTGGCGTGGGATTATTTCACTCTTCGCGATAAATTCTAAAAAAACGCTTCAGGCTGTTGCGATAGGTAAAGCCGTAAAATTGACATTGCCGAAGCCTCTTATTGCGAACCTTGACCATCGGAAGCAACAGTAACTGCAGTATTGGCCATGCTAATTCCATACGTTAAAAGAAGCGTACTAATTTATTATATTCGTATTTTTTTTTCATTTTTGTATCTCAGCGTATTCAAGATCACGTTTAATTTAACGGTTTCTCTCCGTCGCTGTTGCGGTGACGACCCGCGTTCCGAATCGAAGAATCAAAAAAATAAGACCGGTGCTAAATTGCGAACGTGATCTTAAAACGCTTTGGTCACTTTTCCTGATTATATAGAGCCTGCACTTGATGTTGCCAAATCCTGACACTTTCCCCACATGCTGGATAGAGATACCCTCAATAATAATTGTCTATCGCAAGGCCAGCCTGGCGAACGTTTCATTCGATTACTGTCAAGGTGTTACTAAATTATGTGTGTATCGGTTCGATACGTAACGTGCTCCAATTTCAATCAACTCGATAATTTATAATCCGATATATTTAATTTCCGTTTTAATTATAAAATCTTGCCGCGGGAGGATATTACCAATAGGGTTGCAGCGGATTTTGAAAAAAGAAAAAAAAAAAAAAGAAATAATCAGCACTGACTCTATACCTGCATGTCAACGGATAGACGATATTAGTTTTTCGCATAATTATATTGTTTGTTATAACTGCCTAGTTTTTCTCGTTGCAATATAATGCAGCGTCCTTGCCTTGCAGCAAGACCATAATATGTATAATGGATATACCTATATGTTGGAAAGTCGCTTGTAGCTGTGGGAAAGACAAGCCATTTAACAATAATTATTGTACCAAGAGTACGAAGCATGTGCGTGAATATATATATATATAGGTGTATGTAGGTAGAGCTACGTTATACAGAGTATGAATCCAATCGTGAGAAGATTAACTTGATCCCAGGAGCAGGTATTAAGTGAAAATGATGATGACGATGATTGTGGATAATACCTTGTGCCGAGAAAGAAAGTGAAGAATATCGACTTTCCTCGTTTATCCGCATTACCGATTCATCGACTTCACCTCGTTGTCTTCTCGTTTTCCAGTTGCTCAAACCTTGGCTCAAATTTATACCGGAAATTCGCCAGTGGCTGCGACGCAAGTACCAGCAGCATCACCAAAAAATGAATTGCTCACGCAGACTGTTTACGGATTTCTCGACTTCACGACGACCATTGGAAACACAGTGATGGTTTTCAGTCCCAACAGTGCTCCTCCTGGTGAGTAAAAATATCGCATTTTCTCGTTTTAAGTACAGCAATAAAAACTTCCCTGAACGGGATAACTCTACGATCTTTGTTGCAGACGTATAATTTATCTCGTAGAATTGAAACTCTGCTGGCTCGTCTGCCTCTCGATTTTTGCACATACGTTCAATTTCAAGGACTCAAAAATCCTTTCTTCGTAAATACCTGCATCGAGATGCTCTCGAGGTGTTCGAGCGAAACGTTTCGCGAGTTTATTTTCCAAGCATATATATAACTCGCGGCTGTCGAGTCACTCGTTGAGAATGTTCATCTCCCTTTTTTTCATTACTTTTTTTTCGTTTCATCTCGATTGCTTTGTTCGCTGCATTGCCGCTGCGCGGGAAATTAAACGTCGTAAGATAATATCTTGGAAAAACATTAAGCATCGCGCGCATTGCGGTGAAAATAAAATTACTATTTCAATTCTGTAATGAATTAGGAAATAGATTACGCAATAGAACGGGAAATCGACGAAGGAAGCGACGACGGCTAAACAGTATGAAACAGATACACGTAGGCGGTAGTTTTTGCCTCTATTATATCCTGCTTGCTTCATTCATATTCTCCGCACAACTTGTGCGTTGGATACACGATCAGAAGTTTAAAAGTAACGCGGCAATACCAATTCTCCGTTATACGATGTAGCGGTTGTTTTCGGGCTGACCGACGCGGAGGAATAAAACGCGACTGTAAATTTGCAAAGAATATCAGATTTTTTTATATATATATAAAAGTAGAAAGAAGTGCGAGTCGTGAGTTTAACGGATCGCATAAGATTCTCGTAATAAATACCGCGAGTTTGCCGGCTCGAGTTGCTGTCGTAATAAGTACTTTTTACAATTAAATATAGAAAAGTACAGAGCCTTATAGAAACGGTATTGCGGATTGTGAGCCGGCAGGTTTTTTTCCCACCCATTCCCGCTGCGTGGTGAAAAACTTGTTTCATACCGATCAGTATAATCACGTGTGGTTTGAAAATGAGAAATGCGCTTACGTGCGCCTTCTTTCAGAGGGAAACAAGCCAGAGAAAACTGTCGTCAAGTCGCAAGCGCAACCGATTCAAACAAAGCCGGCGGAAAGTTCGAAAAAAGTACCCGACATCCAGCCCAGCAAAACTCACAAGAGCGAATCGCGTGAAGAGACGAAAAAACAAGAGGTTAAGGAAACCAAGATCGTCGTAAACTCGGTTATCAAACAGAAGGTCGTGAAGAATTCCGAAGACAACCTGGTGCCGGCGAAACGTGAGGTGAATATATAAATTATGGTATTTTAAACATGTATGACGCATTTCTTTTCTCTTTATTACGCTCAGCAGACTTTAAAGCTATAGACGCGATTCATTTCGATTGCGGTAAAAACCAACCGCGTTACTCGAAAATTTTTACTCGTCGTTCCGTCATGCCATCCTCGACAACGAATCAGCCGCGTGCCTTTGTATATAATCAGCGGATCAAGCGGTTAACCGAGGCTAATTGTTCTTTTAAAATTAGTACGCGTTTCAACAACAAGAAGGCACGAATCGGGATATTTCTTTTCGTCACAAAACCCGACGACTGATCCGCGATTGTTCCCGAAATATTTTTCCGTCGATTGCGCAACAGCAGAATTTTTATCCGAAGTATTTTTGCGAGTAAACCGCAATCCGTTGTGATTTTTATGAAAAATTAGAGATTCCACAAGGCGTTGCTAATGAATTTTCGCGTTTGCACGGCGGAAATTGAACCGCGGTAATCGTTGAAAAGAAAAATTTTGGCGGTAGAAAAATCGTGACGCGTGACTCCTTCAGGCTGCACCTTTATGAGGTTACGCATATTTTTTATCTTTATCACCCAAGGACGTAAACGATTTATCGTTTGTACAAGTTTGTTGGATCCAGGCATTATGGTACTTAAAAATAAGGAATTACGTAACGAGGAGAACACGTGCTTGCGGAAATTACAGAGTGTGAAGACTCGGGTGGACGTTGTTACGAACAGCCCCGTAGTTTCGAGCGTTGTGGAAGTCCGGCCGGTCAACGAGGTGCCAAACGTTGTCAAGAACAATTTAGCCGAGCCTGAGTACGACTTCCTGTCAAAACAGCCGACCCAGAGCGTCGACGAAACTTACAAGGTTTGTGCAGAATCGTATCCCCGTTTTTCCCCGCACGAACATTAGTGTAATATAATTTATACAGGTACCTACACACCGGTTAATTAATCCGCAGAGTACAAACGAATCTCGCTCTACTCAAGGTTGTGCAATAACCAGCCAATACGAGTACAATGATCACATACGTACATGCATGCACACGTGTACAGAAGTGAGGCACGTATGAAAGCATACGAATCGAGAGAAGGGAACGTCGCTCGTTGCATTATTATAATATTGTGTATACACGTATACATGCAGATATATTTCTTTTTTATGTAAGTCAGGGCAGCTCGCAAAATGAAACCCATTGAATTTTGAAGTCAAAAGCAACGGGCTTATCTTGCTATCGCTGGATTGGTACAAAGAAATTCGCAACCATATTAATGTCTCGTCTCATTTATTTTATTTCACGTTTGCACGTACACTTGTGTTTTCTCTCTTCTTCGCGACCACGTTTCTTTCAAATACTATATGCTTCCTTTTACGATCGCTACTCGCTCCAAGGACGCGGGGCGTGCGTTATTTAAGTTTGGCAATTTGACACGCAAGCTTGTTAAAAGTCCTTCGCGACACGCTCTATGCTTGTAATAATTACGAACGCACACGATGTAATGCGAGTCAGGAGTACGAGGCGCTAATGAAGTAGCTTCGTTGTTATTTTACCGTATCGCCAGTTTCGGATGATCGTTGTGGGAATGATTTATATCTTAAATAATTACGCCTAACGATACAAATCCTCCATTCGTTAAAATCAAAGACATCGCGGATGGTTCAACAATTTTTATCACCTCCATTTTAATATTCGACACACTGTTTCTCTTTACTGTACAATAACTTCAAACAATCTCGACTCTTCTTTTTTTTTGTTTTGAATGAAATTTACAGCACGCGCGAGTCAACTGTGTAATAAACGTCTCGAGGGTGCGATAAGGTATAACGTATAGTGTGTTATATACAGAATATGAATTACTTTCACAAACGGATTTAATTGATGCGAAAAAGGGAAAGTTGCGTGTCACACATTCTGTACCTACATATACTGAAAACCGGCGCCGCTATGTTAGAAACTATGAAATATTCAACACCCGGGTGTAATGGAATATATAATTAACACGGGTCATGTCGAAGAATCTGAAAATGTTGGGTGTGCAAAAGAGTTTGCATTTCGAGGTGACGATGAGTAGTACGATAGTACCGATACGCACTGTGCGTACAAATCGCTTCCCGATTGTTGCAAAACTTGGTGTCAGGCACTCGAATCGTTTACTTTTGACTACCGGCGAAGCGCGCGCGTTTATTCGCGGTCCTTAAACCGACGATTATCAAATGCTTCCAAGAACCCCGATTGAGGTAGGTCTGTTACGTTTCAGCTTATAAACTTGAGACCATCTTCGAAACATCAGGCGAAACCAAGGCCCACGGCTAGACGATCCAAGGACAACCCAACCGGTTTGGTAACGAAACTGGGAGGCACCATTGTCAAGGATGGTTTGACCACCGTCCACGAGACCAACGTCATAGGTACTTACATCAATGGAAAGTACGCCCAGGTACTACAGAGTTCATCGCGCGTGTTGGGTGGCGTCCAGCAGCCGGAGGGTAAAATCAGACCCACCAATTCCCACAGGATTTTGAAAACCATCGGACCTCAGCACGGCAAGCCGAGACCTCAACTCGAGCCGACCCCGACTCTTCAGGACGACTCGCCGGGACTTTCGCCCGAAAGCATCGTCAACGCTCAGTCAGGTGAATATCCATCCTTCGCTGATCGATGCGAACGTGATGAAAATAAAGAATCCCGTTTTTCACTATTTTCGCAAATATTCCGGGATTTAGTTGAGTCCGGAAACCTTGCGTAAGATTTTGAGGAGTGTATACCTGTGTTGCAATTGTATTGCGTCGGTCTTGTACGGATAGCGTGACTCGTTTCGTGGGAAGAAAAAAAAATAAATATATCTTCAACGAGTACGAGGACGTTTGATTGTAATACGGAGAAAACCGGGTAACAAGTGCGGTTGGGCATTACGGTTTGATGCCGGGCCGGATAAAACCTGTAATTCTATTCTCTGTGCACCGAACAGGTACTAACATAAGGACTTCTCGGCGTCATTCGAGCAACAATCAACACCGTCCCAAGTTCCGTAACAACAAGCTTCCCGAGGATTCCGAGAGCGGTGAACAAATTTCCACGCAGAGATCGTCCGGGAAAAATCGACCAGCGGCCGGAAGATCCGGTTACAGGTAATCGATCGACACGTGATTACACGGATCCAGGAGACATGACACGAGGTTACACTTTGCATTTGATAACAATAATTGTAACGTTGCAAACTGAATCGCGCACGATATGGAAACCAATACCCAAACAAACAAACACGTACACGTACACGAACACGGAACAGAGAACGGTCGACGACCCTAGTCTCACTTCGAGTCTGGTCTGCTTCGGGATACTTTCAGGAACAGAAGTCAAATCACGACGACGACGACTAGCGAAGCACCAGTAACTCGACGTAGAAACGGTTTCAGGCCAAGTAATCAACCCAGTCCTCCAGCGAAGCAGAATAGAGCGAGAATCGAGTCGTCATCCTCATCATCGTCGTCTTCGTCATCGAACAATTCACCAAAGGTAAAGTTCCCGAGGGCACCAGGCAGGTGGTCATACAAGACGACCCCTAAACCACGAATTGCGATCCGCAAGCAGGTTGAAGATGACATCGAGAAGCCCTTGACGCCGGAAGCCAGTGTCCAGGTCCAAGAAGTCGTCGTTGACGATAAAGATAACAGACAGATCCAGATCAGCCAGAAAAAGATACAGGAACAAGAAACAACTGTCGAGGACGAGCAGCCTGAGGCCAGAGAATCCGAGGATGACGGAGACGCCGTTCAGGAACCGCAAATCCTTCCGCTTGAAACTATCAATGTCGAGATATCGACGCCGGCCGATTTCAACGACGTTTACTTCGAAATAGCCACCATCAAATCGCCTTACACATTCCAGGTGAGCAGTTTCAAACTTTGAAAACCTCGTTACCCAAAATATTTCCTATTTCTTGGTGATATATTTTCCGAATATTCGCCCGTAAGGCGCGTCCTCTTTCACAAACTTTCATCGAATAAAGTAGAAAGTGTGCTAAAAGTCAGCGTTGTATGATCACGTTCAAAAGTAGCCCAAGACCTTTAGCGTTACATTGAAATTACGATAATAATAAAAAAAAATAATAAAAATTCATAAACTTATTTGAACGCATCGCTTTTCACCCGTGTCTTCGAACGATCCTCGAATGCAAATTCACCCGCGGTTAAAAAATAAAAAATTGCAAAATGTACACGAATGACGATTTTTTCATTTCCTCGAACGACGCGAAGGTTGGAACGCAGAGGAACACTCGGTACGTGACGGTGACGTCGACGGTGAAGAAGAGTTTCGCAACGGCGGAAGCATCGCCGTCGGTAAACCCGTCGGAGCCACTAACGGAGAACATTCTAGCCAACACTGGCGCGGCGTACGAAACGACTCTTCCCCTGGACTCGTCCGTGGCGACACTTCCGGCGATATCCCTCGACCCAGGTCAGGCGACGCCACCGTTGGAGACGATAACCGAGACCTTCTCGACGACTCAAACGCTCCTCAAGACCCACCTTCTGCCGGTGGTGGCGGATGGTAACACGACGAAGCTGACTCTGGTCCAGACCTACCACATCGCCAGGGTGGTAACGGCCACGAAGACGCTACCGCCCATGGAGCTGTACCAGTTCATACCGAGCAAAACTCTCAACGAGTTCAACTCCCGGCTTGACGAGGCTGGAAGCGAGCTTCACCTGGAGCTCGACTTCGGCGACGACGACAGGGACGACGATGATATATTAAAACGCGTCGCACCCCCGTCCGACTCTGACTCTGACTTGAACCCCTTCCGCCACGGGGATTCAGCCGGGAAGACCAAGGCTGGTCAGGAGGCTCACCCATCCCCGATGGAGCCTCAACTCAGTCCGGAACAAGCCCAGCAGCTCGCTCTGCTCAAGTACTTCGGCCAGCCTCAGCCCCAGGTGATAACAACCTCGCGGCCAGTCGTCGTCGTCGAGACCCTCTACGAGTCCCACGTTATCCCGCTCGTCAGCAAGGGCAACACCATTTTCTCGACCCTCTCGAGGCCCGTCGGTACCGTACCCAAGACCACCTACGAGTACGGCACGTCGACCATCGCCCCGCTCCTGCCCCAGGTGCCCCAGGTACCCCAAGTACCCCAGGTGCCCCAGCAGCTCTTCCAGCAGCCCCAGCAACAGCAGCCCCAGTTCACCGTGACCACGGCTCCGATAGTGACTCAGACCCTGGCGACCGTCTCCGACTCCAGGGTGCTCAGACTTACCTTTGGCGCGAAGACAGCCTTCACGACCTTGTTCTCAACGAGGGTCGTCCCCACCGCGGTCACGACCTACGTGACATCGACAGTCCCAATCCAGCCGACGGTACCAGCTTTTCCGGGTTATTTCCCACCCGCGGTTGGATATCCGGGTTATCCGTTCGTCGGTTAGACGATTAGACGTTGCTTCACGTATCGTGCGTACAGTTTAGATCGAATGTGTGTTTTTTTTCTGTAGGATCATTGCCGCGAGATATATATATATATATAATCATACATGTACATACACGTATAACTACATTCGGACCCGAAAGTTATAATCAGGGATCAGGGATCCTTCCGGTGCTGAGAGACGTGTATCCAGCGTGGTGAGGAGTTTGCCTAACGCCGTTTCTTAAATTACCGATCGACATCCGCAGTGTCGATCGAATCGTTGCGATTGCTATACTTTACAGTCTTGAATAAGATCTTCGATCTTAACAACCGTCGTTTATCTGACCTCGATTTATCGAGGCGAGGGAGCGGCCTGGACCGAAGGCGATTATTCTCATCCGCCGTGCACGCATGCATGCGATCCCGCGAACGTGAATGTTTCATTAGCAGTGTTATTAGAGGCGAGGGAACCTATGCGGAGTAGCCTCGAAAGGCGGAAACGGAGACGGCCGTGTCATTATTTGATTTGAATAAATTCTATTGTCATTTTTTGACAGGACCATGCGAGCCACAGCCTTATGGTATTTACATCCGCGTACCGGCGTCCTGATCGTTGCTATACACGTAGGTGTACACGCATAATTATTGTTCACTTTTCTTTTTTCATTTCCGTTCTTTTCTTTTTTACACCTCACTCCATCGCTGGTCTGCACTCACCTTTGCCACTTCAGTTCTTGCTCTCGTTTATTCGGCGAGACCTCGACGTGTATCAGGCAATGGCATCGATCAACCAGTAAAAAGAAAATTATTTCATCCATCGTTTCCCACCATCGCTCCGTAGTTTCGTAACTTTTCTACACGTATACGTATGACTTGTAAATAGAAATATGTATGCAGACGACGATATACATTTAACGTAGGATACCCAATCGTTGTTATCATTATAATAATAATAATAATAATAATTATTATTATTATTATTATTATTAGTATTATTACCACGTACACATGTAATCACCTTAAATTATACACACACACATATATATATATATATATATATACATATATATTATACGATGCCAGTGAAATCAGGATCTTGACTGATAACCAAAATAGTGACGAAAATTCTGACACAAGTATGTGTTTTTCGAATTATTATACTT
Organism: Neodiprion fabricii; assembly: GCF_021155785.1. Taxonomy (NCBI): domain Eukaryota; kingdom Metazoa; phylum Arthropoda; class Insecta; order Hymenoptera; family Diprionidae; genus Neodiprion; species Neodiprion fabricii. The sequence goes on from NC_060244.1 coordinate 6,759,094, forward strand.
TGGCTCAATTTAATTTATTGATCTTTTTTTTCACAGAATTTTTTTGAGCAATTATATATATAATTCGTATGCACTTGCGCAAATCTTGTCGTAGATCAAGTTATCGATCAGTCCAGTCTTCAATTATTATACTGTATATAAATTATTAACCAAACTCTCATTGTCATGTATTGTACATTTAATTACAGATAAGTATATGAATTTTGTAAATAAAGAATGAAACATTGAATAATATCTGTCGTAGTTATTTCACGCGATAAGGAATTTCCGTAAATGCGTTAAGTTGCGAAATACTTCTCGGAACTACTGAAAATTAATTAAAGTAAAAAAAAAAAAAAAAAGTTACTCGTACCCAACGGTCGGATCAGATATAATGAGGTATAATTCCTTCATAGATTACCATCGAAACGATTGATAGGTACGTAGCAGTACGTTACGTTTGCACTTTACCTGCCTTCCTAACGTTCATTATACCCACCCAGAACTACGAAAGTTTATAATACAACATCGAATACTTGTTACGAATTGCGCAACTGCTGCTGGTAAATGCTTCGATTATGTGGTCTGCCATTATCACAAGTATCGGTATACGGACTTTACATGCTTTGTTAGCCAAGTATTCGTTAAATTCGCTAGACCCCCAAGCACAAGGCTTGGTAAAAAAAATTTTGAAAAATAATATTAAACGCCATCGCCGTAATGTTTGACAAATTGCGCTCAGTCATAAGTCGTTAATCATCAAACTGTACAGGTATCAATTAGTTCGCAGTTGGACAGATTTTTCACCAATGTATGATTGCTTCTGCGTTTCATAAATTTTGTAATCCTCGATTGATAATATTTCGAGTCAATGTTCTGACTGCAATTTAATTTCATCACGTTGTCACGATTATTTCGTTTTCTTTTAGTTCATTCTTACTGGTCGGTGGAATAATTTTTTTTAACTGTTAACGGATCGGCGATCCCTCCTCCTATCTTACGAGCGACCCAAATCAGCTGCTCGATCGCTTCGAGGCTCATTAATTTTTATACCTTGGACATTTCTTATTTCCGTTCAGCCCAGAGGCGTCGGACACCGATGTCTAATCGAATGGTATACGCGTTATCGAATATGTTTTTGAACTGGGCAGGGATCACGTATAATGGACAGTTTGCACAAGAGCGTGTCACTCCAAAAGGTCATGGTTAAATTGCTGGCAATACTCAAAGGAGCTATTGTATCACCATTACCGAGTCAGCTCGCCTTAAAGGTGGCTAGCTATTCAGAGCAAATTTTTTTTTCACTTCTCGAACTGCGTTCTACGTCTCGGTAAAGTTGGTTCAAATTTTGCGTCGATTCGAATTTCACTCAATTTCGGAATCGTGATAAAATCCTCGAGTAACTCGATCGGCGAGCCTTGAAATAAATAGCCACTCGTTTATTTCCCGTATCTATTTATCTATGATATTCTAACGCGTAAACTAGGCGGACTTTGTGCAACACACACATCGTCCAGGGTGTGGGACCCGATTCTCATACGTAGATCCGCTTTGATACTCGTCGATTTATGTTCAGATAAACCTCGTATTAGTTTCACAAGGCGCATGTGCATGTTTATATTTACCACATCAACCTCTGGAGCGGATTGCTTACAGTATTTGCAATTAGTAGCCCCAAGTTAGGCGTGACATGAAATTACAAATGAAAGATGAATTTTTACTCACAGTATTCCCGATCTCTGTAGCAGTCATCGAGGATTTCGGAGAGACCATGAATACGGTGGGCAATTCATACGTGCATACGTACCTACAAAGGTGGATAATAAAATATGAATTGACATTTCTTTTGTACTCAAAAATTATAATAAGCACGTCGATATAGGTATAATTAATTCGTCAAGGTTCATCGATAAATCGTCGAATGTGAGCACAACGTGTTCCTGTACCATCCGAAGGATACGTATTGTAGTACCTACGCTGTAAAACTTGTGAGTGTTGGAGATCAGGTGTGTCATGGCCGTGCTAATAATGACAATGGTGACGATGATGACGATGACGGGTTGAGTGCGATTATCTTGGGCTGAATGGTCAAGGAGCACATCAGCCCCAACATCCAAAGCTCGGAACTGGCAAACCAATGTACTGCGGGAATTGATAGTTGGAAGATGAAAAAAACGTTCGTTTGTATGACCGACGTGATTTAAGGACAAGTATGAATACGCGTCAATTGAATTGACGGAAGTAACGAAAGTACGAATCACGCTGAATGAGTACTGGTCGGCACAATAAGCCCCACGAGCCGTTCCGTGTTCGACTGAAGAGATTATCGTAACAACGAGCGAGTCTCTGATCAGGATTTAAATACTGATACAGCATAACGCATCGTCTCGTTCCCAGGGTAGCTGTAAGAAAAACGAAAACAAAAACAAAAGATTACAAGCGCTACACGGCTTTCGTATCATAGAATCACAAGAATTACAACAATTACGTGAATGTTGAACCCAGAAACTTGATGGGCCCGTCTGAAATGGTGGTGTTGTATTAGTAACTAAAGCCAGACCAGCCAAGGACGCGGCTTAGCCAGTTTAATTACAGAGTCAGGATGGACCATTGTCAAGGATGAACTGACCAGATATCGCTACAGGTATATTACTCACATCAATGAAGATACACATAAGTTTTGCGCTGGGATCCAGAGTTCATTGCTCGTCGGAAATTCACCCAACGGTCCTCGGCGTGGTCGCAACTTTCTCCTGAGAGAGTTTTTGATGTTCAGAAGCCGGGGAAATCAATGTTCTTGATTAGTTGACGTTCTGTGAAACGGACCTTTTGCTCGGGAACGGATCGATTACAAATTCAAAAACGTCGGTGTCTCACACGTCGTACTGTTCCAACGACGCGTTCCTCGAGCCTGATGTTTAACATTTTTTTTTTTCATAACAAACAAAGAAGTGAACGTCCAAGTGTGTGTAGTAAATTGCGCCTTCCTGCAGAACGTTAATCATTAGAGTATCCAATAATTAGTCTGCGGCGAAAACAGCCATGGCTGTTTTTTTTTTTTATTGTTTTTATTGTTTTTATACACTTCTTTTTTTCTTCTTTCAATTCGATCACGCTCTGGTTCCGGTTGGTAAATAATACTCGGCTGCATTTTTTGTGGTGATCAATATTTTCATCACAATGGTCCTCTTATCTCTCGCCTCGCGACCCACATCGGCTGCTGCTCTATCGCTTTGAGATTTATTATTAATACCCAACACAGGCATTTTAAATTTATGTCCAGCCTGAGGCGTCGCGGGCGTTGACGGCTGATCAAACAATATCTATTCTACGCCTCTACCTGAGTTTCAATGTTCCTCAATTGCGTATGAGCGTAGGTACTGGAGATAGTTTACATAGCCCCGTGTCAATCCTATAAAGGTCATGGTTAAACTATTCGCAATAATCGCGAGCTCACCTGCAGTGTGGAGCTTGGCCCTAAAAGGCTACAATAACTCGGAGCATAATTTTTACACTTTGGTATGTCGTACAGTTTATCGAGAAAGTCGTATTCGTTTAAATTCTGCATTACGAAATCTCGATTCTCAAGTTATTTGATCTGATAGCGATGAAAAATTTATACTTAAATTGTGCTAATCGTGAGGAATATGTTACATTTATTCATGAATGTTTTGACGAATTACCTATCAGGTTCTCGTTCGGTAATTCGATACAGGCGTATCCGTCCACTTTTTCAATTGACAATAGACGATTATATAAAACCAAAGTAATAAAACAAGCGTTCGGTGTTTGAACAAGGTTTAAATATATATTTAGATACTTAATCCGAACTATTTGTCGCGATTTAAATTTGTATTGTAGGCACATACTATTAAACCCTAAGATAAAAATTGCATTTCGGTTATACAAACTTGCGATTATCCGAACTAGGCTCGGTCCCAATTAATTCGGATAATCGAGGTTCTACTGTACTGTATAACATATATTTCTGTAGTTTGTCATGAGCTATTTGTAGATATTTAATTAGTCTTCAAGTATGTTTAACACGTACGTTCGATGAATTTAGCCGTTTGTTACTCCTTTTTCTTGTACTTGTTGGGTGGCAATAAAATGAAATTTCTGCATATTCAAATTTTGTGAAAATTATGCAGATAGATAGTAGAATTCCAGCTAAGGTTAGTTGAATGACGCATACTATTGCCAAAAAGAGAAGAAACAGAACGAAATATGTGCGTCGAATTACGGCATCAGGTACTTTATCGTCAAAGATTGTAATATTTTAAGAATAATTTTTAACGCGTGTTCAAAATTATTTTTACACTGATAGGGCCTGTTTCTAATATGCATATACTTTAATTTGGCAATAATCAATACGTGTACACAATGGGTTTATTTATAACAAAATATTACAAAGTTATCTATAGGATGTTATATGCGGCGATCACTATCGTTATTACACTGACTCATTTTAATTGATTAAAATTATTCCTATTTCGTACAATTGCACGTATTACTTATAGTAAGTTATACCAATGATAAATTATGTTATATAATTATAGATTTAAGTGTTTATACATGTATATGTTTCAATGCCTGAAGGTAATACTAGATTTCGCAAGTGTGAAGAAAATCAATCTTGCTGAAGGTTCGAGTCCAGATCCAATTGGGTTAGATGATTTTTTATTCATTATATTTCAATTGTCTTTTAACGTCATGTTCGTAAAATGATTATGTGGCTTTGGATTTTGCTTTTATTTGTTAATTTTTTGTGATTATAAATTAATCATTGACTGGTTGAGGCACGCCCTCTAAACTCGTACGATTATTGTAATATATGGCTGCATCGCATTCGCAATTGAATTATTTGTATAACTTACGTAAATGAAGCTTAATGTATGTTGTGAATAAAATTGAAATGATTGGTATTATTATTGTTTGTACGCAATTTCTTCCTCCTTCTTGATTGCTTGGATCAAGATCAATGCGAGAACCGCCAAAACAACCTGCACAAAAATGAAAAAAAAAAGCAAAATACCGAAAGGTGATTAAGTCTTATCTAACACCGCTTGCATCGTTATGCTATTACACTTTCTCCGAAATGTTTTGTGCACAGATATATATCTATATCCAATTAATCTACCCATTCATCGACTGCGGCAACGCAGAACTTCGTTTAATTTATTTTTCAGTTCGATTGTAACGTCCTTTACAATCAGGAGTTTCCAGCTAGTATATTCGTACTTACGTGAAGCATGCAAAGAGATAACGCGAGACCAGCGATCCATCCAGATCTAGCCTCCAAAAACCAAGTAAGCTCATCGACACAACCGTGGAAAAATGCATTCCCTGTTACCGTGTCCCGGCATTCTGTAGGCAGTGGCTTCAGCATCGTCAAGTAATCCATCGGACCATTGGCTCCGCAGCATCCGATCTAAGACATCGAACAATCGGAATACAAAAAAAATCACCCGCCAAGCGTTATTATCATCACTGAGACGAATCCGACTCACGTTCTCCTGTACCATCCGGAGGATAACCGCAGCGCCTTCGTATTGCGAGTTGGATATCAGATTTGTCATGGCCGTTGAGATAATGGGTTGAATACTACTGTCGTAGGTCGAATAATCAAGGAGCACCGCAGCCCCGGCTAAACCGCATACAAAGCTCAGGATTTGTAGACCAATATACTGAAAAGAACCTTCGATAGTACCGGAATTGCCTCGATTTAAGGACACGGGCAAATAACCGTCAATAATTTCATTCCAGGAAGTAAAAAAATTCAGTACGCACTGCGTAAAGGCCTACAACGAGCTCCATGAGAGCTGCACCGCACCCAACGAAAGATATTATCATCACAATTACGGAGGCTGCGATCAGGATGTAAATACCAATGTAGAATTGCCACATTCCGAGGAAACCAACCCACTCCTCGAATCCCGGCTCAAGACGCATCCAAAGCGACAGTCCAAACAAGCTGGCCCCAAATATCTGGAAGCGAGACATGAAAAAAACATTTTTGTTTGAAATTTTGTAACGATGGTTGATCGTAATCATGATATAAATAATTATTGTTATCACGTAACATTGCCAGAACAAAGTGAATGCGTCATGTTCCACATATGGCGTTAATTATAGAGTAAAGGAATTTTGAACGGAAATTAAGTTCATGGACATTTGAATTCCGTGATTGGAGATTGGCTGCAGCTTGTTCACTGCGTCTGTTTTGTAATTTGCGTTTTTTTTTCTCTCTCTCTCTCCAAGTTGATTGACTTCTGACTGGTATTTATCGACAGTGATAGAAACCTTCTACCAAATATACATGTGTCCGTTACGATATCGAATGAGTTTTCATTATACAGAAAACTTTATACAGTTTATCTGTGACAATGAATTTCTCATCAATGTTGAAAAATTATTCCACGTGTGTTATTCGCAAAAACATGTACGGCGCATTGGTTATAGATATATGTATAGTGTCCTAAATATAGATATTGCACCTCGTATTTAAAATCACACACATGTCCTGCTGTTTAAAATTTCCACGAAGTAAATTTGCAATAGCTATAAAACTGAGGCGCGTCCTAGAATATAACGCATTGCTATTTAGGACGGCATCTCGACGCGATGTAGTCATTATTTTCTCCTGGTGTAACAAATCAGGACTTTCGTGTATTACGCAAATTCATACCCACTCCAATACAAGGCAATATAAGACAGTGTTAAATTTGAACACAGTTCTAGAATAGCAATTGTGCTACGTATAATACGTACAGTTGTACACGTAGTTACAATACTGCATACCAGTTAAGCAACATAGAGATTGAGTAATCCCCGCCTAACGCATCGGCAACCAGCCTTCCGCAAAGCTATGACGGGTTGCCAACAACCAGGCGCAAGAACACCAATTTCCGGAGCAAATGTTATTTTGCAATAATTTGATCACTGCTACAATCTAGCTGCAATTCAAGAGAATTTTGCGTAACGGATGAAACAGTTTTTAAATCAATTTAACGTCTTATATCGCCTGAACGTAATCTCCTATCACTGATGACACATCGGATATCTTATGTATAACGTGGCGTGTATCGTACAGGAAGGGCTTTGATAAAAATCGATGCAAACTATCGAGAGCTCTTCTAATGATATCATCAAATTATAATTTTAAATTCGATGTAATATATAAACGATGTTCGTTTTTTACTTAGCTAAAATTACCGACATTCTCGCGAATTAAATGATAAATGAATCATACATGTGTATACGAAACGAAGAACCTTATTTGCCATTGCTAATACCTTATAGCCTATGATCCTCAAAATCGAATCTTTCTCCAAATTCTTGCAGTTAGTGCGTAGTCGATATAAAAATAACATGTTTGATATGTAGTTATGTATAATCTGAGAGCGTATAAAATTAGTATCCACATGTTTGATTCTATACAGGATTGTGTGTACGTTCATTGCAATCGTGGAAGGATTACTCACCCAACTCACTGCGTTGAAACAGAATATCAGGTATTTTATACATCCAATTTTTTGCTCCAGCTGGGCAGCACCAGTGCCTCGGCCCGTCCCAGCCATTATTTTTTAAGAACCGGGCACTTTGTTGAACGAAGATCACCACTAATTATTGGAGTCGAGACAACAATGGTTGAGTACAACAGGTAACTGGGCGGGCCACCAACGTGTAATGTTTTATCTTTGGCAAATATAAGATAACTTGGATAAGCGCGCCCTAGATATACAGCGTCACGACTTACTATGTTCTGATAAATCAAACGTGAATCATTCTTTCTCATCGCGGTAGTTTGATTAACGAGGTGAGTATAGTATAAGTTTAATCTTAGTGAGCAGGAAATAAATTTCTACAACCAATTGGCATACAAATATATGACATATTTCGTATTCAATACAAACGCGTATATATAATACAAGTGTACGAGCGAAATCAAAACATCTCTAGTATATTTTCCCTGAATTCTGTTCACTCTTCTTCAATATCAATTCTATGTATAGTTATCACGTCGTCGTGCTTTTCACGATAGGTGAGGCACAATTGGGGATCGCCGATGTGTCATTGTACGTTCCTGAAATTACGGTGTGAAAAAAGCAGCGGTATCGTCTCGCATTATTGATTACATGATGTTGGACGTACTGTGGGTATGGAGATGCAATCCCCGTATATGTTCGTAATGTCAATTTCGTACAACATAATATAGATACCGTAGCAATAGCAATGACGATAAAGTCGACATCTGGGAATTTTCAACTCGGCGATTGCTCAAGTCTAAAACATTCAGGCACAGCTATGCGCGTATTTAAAAATTACCAAGCATCGCACATACGTAACAAATTTATGACCAGTCTTGTACGCTCCCAGCATCGTATCCAGAATATAATGTATTACATATGGAAATTTTTTGCATACAATATCTGCGAATGAGATAGTACAAACGTTTAGGCCGAGACAAATTAACTGGAAGAATGCATGATTTCTGCGATTTCTACAATGGATTGATTCTGGAAAGTGGTATGGTGAATGGTTCGAACGACTTTATACGTTGACCTAGTCTTCGTATCATATCATGCAATTTACGCAAAGGTAGACCAGGCTTGGATATAATTGGTGGAAATACACTGCAGTATACGTTGCATGAATGTTGCAGCTTTTCGCGATCACAGTTCAAACTACTCTCAGTATTAGATTTTAGATCCGCGCTGTAGATCCTTCGCTACAGAAACTCACGACAGAGAATCGTGTGAATCTACTAGACTCCACGTGTACTACTGGAATGTTGACTACCAGTCTTATCTTCGACAATAATATCAAGCACTGTACTCTAATTCTGAACTTGCAGCGTGTGGATTTAGGTATTCTTCAACATGTATTCTAACTCTTGATTGAAAAAGCTCTGGTATCTTATTAAACAAAGACTAATTAAATGATGATAAACCTGACTTTGATCAAATGTGATAAATTTGGAGTAATGACAATCCTTTTCCAAAGCCCGATCGGCTGGTATTAATTTATTTCGATCTGAAATCTGTTAAATCTCTAATTGAGTAAATAGCGTTAGTTTACTGAGATATTTCCTAACGAGGGGATATCCTAGCTGTCAAAAAAAATCACCGTGTGCAGCCAATTACATCGAGCGTACGCAGACTCATCCTACACATTGTGTTCTATTAATACGCGGTGGCTCAATTACGAACGCCTAGCTTGTGTAAATTTATAAGTAGGATGAATTTACTACGGTCGAAATATTCAACGTTATCGAACATACAGGCGCTACGTGCCTGGAGATAAATCGGTGCGAGAAATTTCTGTGAGACCGATAATGAATGTATACGGTATGTATGTATGGTTATTATTGCAGATACCGATGTTCTCAAGTATTTGATGTTTCGTAATCAGCGGTTAATGACCAATTCAAGTTTCCATTTCTTCAATGGAAGATCGCGATGTGTGGGCGAAGGCATTTGTTTTCTTCTAAAGGCGCGTGCGAATCGTCGGCCATAGAACAGCCGGGAAACGTGGTTGGTGCAAGCGAGAGAACCAGGGAGTGGGGACCGGCGGTAACCAAGAAGTTGAGCTATGATGATGTGGAAGCTGGAACAGCGGCCGAGAGTTGATGACATAGCGTTGCCTTTCAACGTCAAGGGTTCTCGCCTTGATAGAGGATTTTTAATTCTTCCTGCCGCAATCGAGTCGTTGTAAATAGGACCCTCGTTTCATCGTTTAATTTTTTACACTTCGTGTTAGGTAGTTTCTTCAAAATCATGCCGCGGACATTATTTACACTTGGTAGTGTGTTCTTGGTTATTGTTACCGTCAGGGCGATTCCGAAGCCAGATGAAGTTCAGGATCGTGTATTAGACAAGGTTCGTTCAGAGTTTGTACAGATCAAAATTAGCCCATTTTCGTACGCATAACCTCTACGAACACTCCTGTCATTCATTCGCTTAATACTTGGTCGAACCCGATTTTCGTTTATTTGATTTAAAATTAAACTTGCATGTAATTAATCACAGATTTTTTAACAACTTATTACTGTTTCTGTAAGGTTTGTGAAAAGCTTCTATTATCGCAATGTAATTACAGAAGAATGTTGATCGCATGTCCATCGGAGATCAATTTTCATTTATAATTATACAACTTGTACTGCAGTTTTTAATTATATGTTGGCGTATTGCAATTTCAGGACCTTAGCGACCAGGAACACTTTATTAATTCACAACACAATCCGACGTATGATCATGAGGCTTTTCTTGGTGAGGAGGCCAAGACATTTGATCAGCTGAGTCCTGAGGAGAGCAGAAGACGCCTCGGTATAATAGTTGATAAAATTGACAAAGATAAAGACGGATTTGTGACCCAAGAGGAACTCAAGGACTGGATAAAGTACACCCAACAACGTTACATCCAAGACGACGTTGACCGTCAATGGACGACACATAATCCAGAGGACAAGGAAAAGCTGCCTTGGCTAGAATACCGCAGCTTGGTATACGGATTTATGGACGATGCCGGCGACGATTTACCTGAAAAAACCGAGGACGATAATTTCTCATATGCTGCTATGCTCAAGAGAGATCGCCGACGGTGGTCGGTAGCTGATAAAGACGGTGACGATGCCTTGACCAAAGAAGAATTTACCGGATTTCTTCATCCAGAAGAATCTGATGATATGCGGGATGTTGTTGTCCTCGAGACAATGGAGGATATCGATAAAGATGCTGATGGAAAAATATCCGTCGCTGAATATATTGGTATGTTTTTGATTCTGAAAATAATATTATGCAGTTAATTAGATAAATCAGAATGGTAAGAGTTATTAAATTTGACCAACTTTAGCCAAAAATGGATACGAGAAAATCGTAGTTCAAAGAAATTGTTTTCGACGAACGTCGAACAATGATTTGCATATCCTAAATTTATATAACTATTTTCCAGGCGACATGTACAGGGGAGGAGCTGACGAGGAAGAACCAGAATGGGTAAAGAATGAAAGAGAGCAGTTTTCTACTTACAGAGACAAGGATGGTGATGGCTTCATGGATGTTGAGGAGGTTGGTTACGGACATTGTTTCGTATACTCTGTAATAATTTCAAGTTGACATTATTCATAGGCAGTCTTATTATGAAATATTTTACTTATGAATAACTGATATTTTTAGGTAAAGAATTGGATCATCCCAGCAGACTTTGATCACGCGGAAGCAGAATCCCGGCATTTGATCTATGAGGCAGACGGTGATGCTGATCAAAAACTTACCAAAGATGAGATCTTAGAGAAATATGACATTTTCGTTGGTTCGCAAGCAACTGATTTTGGAGAGGCTTTGGCGAGACACGATGAATTTTAATAATATTACATTTTACTGCTTCATTGAACAAAGTTTATACATATATTTATATTGATATTATTAAGATCTTAGCTTAAAGATTCAACCCTGTCAAGCATTTATGTCTAGAATTTTCCATTCTACATATATTTATGTACCTACTTATAGTACGTACTAAACGAATCGGTGATAAAATTTTACTAATGTTATTCGTCTAACAGAATACATATATCACCTTCGTAATCAAAAATAATGAATTTCAATCTCATGTAAATGGTCCTAATAATAAACATGCATATTTTAATACTAACTTGAAGTTACCAACAATCACTGTATACTAGTTTTTTTTTACAAAAATTACCTGATTTATTTGTCACCGGATTTCTAAATACTGTATTTAGAGGTGAGTTTGAAAGATCAGTTTTATTCAAGGCAACAATAAATGTTAAGGCCTTGAAAATACGTTCAACAAGGAATTTATAATTTGACATGAATCCATAGCTATTATTATATCGATATACTTTGATTGGGCTCGTAAAGCCTATCCAAAAAAATACAGTGACGTATATCTTTATCAGATAAGTAGAGATAATAATTGAACGATATCAGTACGGCTCACATTACCTGGCAAGTGCAACATGCGGAAATTTTACTTCTTCGCATTACTTTATTTATGTTTTTTTTGTCATTTAGCAGGTATACTAACAACTTTTTACTTATTATATCCGTGAAATATTAGCACGTAATTTCATGTATTCAAATACTCACTTTGCAACTTTGAAGCATCTGCAGACACAACTGACACTGAGGATGATACTCCATATTGCCTACATTTTACTTGGCTTGGCCCGTTGTATGACAAGACCAGCACTGTCAATATTTCTTGCGACGATTATACCGGTACACCATGCATCGAACCACTGATTGTTACGAGTAAGTATCTTGATAAATTATTTTATGGCACATGACATGATAGTATGCCGGAATGACGTCACAGCTTTGATGGCTTTCAACTGACTTATATTCAGAATAATTCACATAAGTAAATATCGTTGCTATAACATTCTCGTCTAAAAAGCAAGAATAACCCCACAAATTTCAGCGATGAGTCTCAATTAATTGCACATACGTGATTTTCAGATGATGGTAGTGAACCAAATGTAACATACATGTGGGCAAATTATAATCGCTCAATAATCGGATGCCCGTTAAGGTCTGGCTACAGTTGCATAAAATATACTTATGTGTATGATAATGCAGGTGAGCGAAAATCTCTCATTTGTGCCAATTTATTTACCGTATAATGCATGTATTCGATAGTAACTGCATTGTAAACTTATTGTTTATTTCTGTCTTATGATTGTTATTGTTTTTTTTATAGTGATAAATGCTTCTTACTTTTGTGGTAAAATGATCCAGGATACTACAACTGCTTTGACGTCGGGTTGCTACGAGCAAAAGGTAAATCACGACAACATTTGTTTTACTACTGTCTGCGTAAAAACCAATGATGATTTTTCATGAGTATAACATGCCATTATCCTTCTGATTCATTGTTAACAGATTACCAGCCACACGATCGGTGCCTGTGCGTGCCGAACTAACGCTGGAGAAGCACCCTGTAACGCATCTACTACGAATATTGCATCCATTTGCACTCAGACACTGCTTTTCTTACTGTTACTAATTTCTTGTTATGGAAACATGTTTCATAGAATCATTTCATGATTACATAAAATCTACCTGAGTTTCAATAGCGTATTTAAACTTGTGCTCGTGTACGTTATGTTATCGTTAAGAAGCTTATGCATTTTTGTACATTATTACATTAAGATATATTTGCCGTCATATATTGAATTTTATATTCTTCCTGTATAGATTATACCTTACACAATTCGGAATAGGATACTGCATATTGACATTGCCAAATTGAATGCTGATTTTCCTGAATACCGTAATTATAATTAATTTTAGTTTTATAAAAATTGCACAATTTCTATTTCAAACGCTTTGCCGCGTTGCCATATCACATGAGAACACTAGACTGCCTATCGTAAGGCGTAAAGCCGCGGCAATTTTTTGATTCAAACTTTACTTCCGAAAACAGGAATATCATACGAATAAAATACGCAGCAATGGATTTTCATTCCTTTTATATAACATGATACATCTCTGGCTATACGTTTTATAATTTTAAACTTTTACGTGTAAGTTAGCATATTTTAGAAATAAATGCTCAACATTCACATATGCGATATCTGGGATTCTTTCGTGACCGTGTTCTGGATATTCAATAATTGTTTCTTTGGTTCCAGGTATTGTAAAAAAGTTTCTTTATCAAAGGTTTCGGTCAGACGAAACTGGCTATCTTTAATCTATTGTAAGATACTTGGATAAAAGTCACATATAATAAACAAAAAACCTACAAATAATTAGGGTTTCCGATACGTGCTTGTTTAAAAATTACTCATCGTCTTCTTTCAAAATATAATCTTAGAACATATAGAATATAATTAGTTCACAGCACGTTTCACATTGATAACTGATATTAATATATTTTTATTATAGTCAGTGTGTGTCAGTGTTTAATATCCATGGATTTTAATCGCATGCTTACACTATTTCAGTGCAGAATTAAAACGTGATGCTATCATGTTTGCAATGAAAATCAAATTGGTAGATTCAATCATGTTTTTCGTCATTCGTAGTACGTAACAAGCACGTACGCAATTATGATTAACACAAAAGCAAGCAAAGTACCGGAGTGCAAACTGGATGCATCATTCACGACCCCGACTCCAGGAACAACTAGAGTATTGTCCCCGGCCGTAATTATTTCAACGTTTGATGAAGTGACCTCTGCCACACCGTTCCCGACGTTACAAAGATTACTTGTACAAGCCCGGTAATAGGTTTTGGCGAAGGGTGTCTGGACTTCGGTATTTAAATACAGAGGATTGTCTTCGCAAGCCCGATAAAACGCCGTCACGAGTCCCGTGGGCTCTGCCAATTCCCGTCGATAAATTGTACAATATTTGTAATTGCACGTAGTAGAAAAATCAGGATCCGAAATACACGAACTTGAAGATGATGTACTGTCGCAAACGTAACATCTCAAGCCTGAAAGAATACGATAAAAGATTTAATCTAGTTTGGACATTTAACCGTTGTTTGGTTGTAGAAAATAATTGACTACACTTGCTAGATCGAGATCCATCCTTGAAATGTGCGACGCTAAAATTTTCCGATTGTACATTCTAAACACTCATTATTTTGATAACGATCGAAAGTATTCGGTATAGAAGCTATCGCTAATACAACTTTCAGTGTAACAATTATGGCGTTTGTTTGATCCAGAATCCAAAAAAAGCTGAAAAAATACTAACCGTAAGCATATTGCTGTCTCGACGTAAAAACTGCGATCACGAATAGGATCGTTGTTAAATTTATGTCCCGCATCCTGTGCTCTATATCCATTATCCCAACACCTCACTTACAACTCTTTGCTATGCCCACACGAAAGCAATACTGACTTGTGTTAGTCACGGGCAAAATATCAGTGACGACGCGTTCAGCTATCACGATACCGATAAAATAGATTGCGGCGTATACAATATAGGTGTGATGTGCGTAAGTGTATGCAGTCAATATGAAGAATCTAAGATTACGCGAGGCACCTTTCCGAAAATGGAGTAAAGCGATTAATTAATGTCCAAGCGGTGTGAAACAATTAAAACAAAAGCGTACCTATAATGTACGGACAAAATATTTCACGCGACTCATGGTACACTACGATAACGCTAATTGAAACATCAAGGATTTGCAAGGTATTTCAATTAACAACAATAGTTTTTGGTAAAATAAATAACCAAAGGGAAAAACCAACCGTTCAACTTCCGTCTATGCAGTGCACAACTTTGCGAAGGCTGTGTAATAAACTTGTTACGCCATTCGTTCCAGAATTTTTATGTTAGTGCAATAAATTGTACAATATATAGGTAGAACTACTGTGCGGGAAATCCTCACAATAATTGACGCGGCAATGAACCCGCCTAGCTGCTCTTCACGTCGTATCTGTAACTCACGAATGACCATTGCAGATACGAATGTAGACAAATCCACACGTATTTTGTGTACGCCTCTATAGGTAGGTAATGTTATCACTAAATCTGTTGCAACCACCCTGTCCCTACGAGGTCAATATAACTGACGGCTAGCTGACGAAAGATGAAATGAATGCGAATCATCGTGTGAATGTATGATAATAATGGGAAGTAATTTACAATTTTTTTTCTCACTCATTGTAGTTTATTTATATAACATGTTACACGACGGCCGCCAATGCGACGGGAAGGCCGAAGCTTTTCGTTTCGCCTGGAACTACGAACTAATGCGATTATAGTTAACTTTGAGGAAAAAAGTGGTTCTGTCATGAACTCGGAAAATATATAAAACGGTGAACCGGTCGAAACATCATTACACATTTCCATTGACTCACAGCACGTTCTCTAGTGTTTCTTAAATCTTCACAATGTTCAAATATCGCGTTAATTATACATGCCGTTCCTTCGTATTGTTTCTTGTCATTCAAAACTGTTACGAAAGTACATTTGGCCAAACACAGACCATTGTCTTTGCCCAAATGACTATGCAGACACAGCCACCCCCTTCCAACACCGCAGGTGGATAATTTTTTCTTACTAATACGTAATCCATGTTTTAATTTAAAGAAAACTAATGTCGATAACAATGTTATCGTTGAATAAACTAATCTTGAGTTTGATATGTATCGTAAAAAGTACCCTCAACTTCAGTAATGATTGTGATTTGAAATGTTTAAGCAGGGATGAGTGGCATGTCGTGCAAATGCGTTCCAATGGGCACATGTGCAGCGCCTACCGCAGCCGGAATTGATATACGAATCGTGAATATGGTACGTCTGACAAATCAAAGTATTATATCCGTTAGATAGTGCGAAGAAAAAATTAGAAGACATTTTGTTTCGATTCATAGAGTTATTCAGTCGTTAATTAATCTAATAACGTGCTAAATGAATTGTTTTGGTGCCAGGGTTCAACTGCCTGTACTAGCGGGCTTCAATATTGCTGCACATCAAGTGGAAATACGGCGTCTCAACTAAACGACGCTGCTTGTGGTAGAAGGAAAATTCCACTGACAACACAAGCCCCAGGAATAGCGAGTTACGGTGCTTATCCGTGGCAAGCGGCTTTATTAATGCCGAATAACAATTATATTGGGTCTGGCGTTCTCTTGGATTCTAATAACGTTTTGACTGCTGCCCACAAAGTGGCTACACTCTCGTAAGTGTCGTTTGCACATGCGAACCACGCACTGAACTAGTCGATCAATTTCACTGGGAACTGTTCTTATTTCTACTTAGAAACAATGGCTTCAAAGTAAGACTCGGCGAATGGGATGCTCAAAGTTTGTCCGAGCAGTATCCGTACCAAGAATACAACGTGGCTAAAGTATTCGTTCACCCCTCGTTCAACGCGCAAAATTTGCAAAATGATGTTGCAATTATAAGACTGAGTAGCACTGTTCCCATCTCCTCGAGTCCTGGAATAAGTACGATATGCCCTCCTACAGGAATGCCTGCGGCACAGACAAGGTGAACATTTTTTTACAATTTAGTCTAGTCGACTGAAACCAAAGAGAATAGTATCGTTAGAACAGTGTATACGTAGCTTGTGGAATAGGTAATTAATTAGTTTAAAGTTTTAGAAAATTCTTACAGCAAGTACGAGTTGTGCCCACAACCAGATTTCACTGCTTAAAGACTTACTTCCATGTTACAGATGCTGGGTTTCTGGATGGGGGAAAAATGCATTTGGACCAAATGGCGCTTACCAAAGTATCATGAAAGAAGTTGATGTACCCATTCTAGATCAAGGAAATTGCGAAAACCGACTGAGAGGAACGAGACTTGGCCAATTTTTCAATTTAAGTCGCGACAGCTTTATGTGCGCTGGTGGAGAAGCTAACAAGGACGCGTGCACGGTAATTTCTAGTTTTATGCACACCTGCGATTCGATACTTGAGAAATAATTATAGAGTGATCTCTTTCAATTGATTCCAATAATTCTTACCGGAATAATTGAATTTGCATTGACGATTTTCATACAGATATTTCTCGGATTCTGAAGGTTTTCTAATCCAATTCAAATTAAACCTTATATCTGTTACTCCTTTTCAAACAAAGTGACTTTGTCGAAAGTGTTTTTTTTTTATTCACGATTGTTGTTTTTCGAATTGATCGTCGAGCGCGACAAAAATTACAACGGTAATTCTAAGAGAAAATTACTTCGATTTTCTAGGGTGATGGTGGATCCCCATTGGTATGCCAAATACAGGGACAATGGCAACTTGTTGGCTTAGTTGCTTGGGGAATCGGATGTGCAATGTCGGGTGTACCCGGAGTATACGTAAATGTGCCAAACTACCTCACTTGGATAATGCAGCAAATTGCCAGAACTGATTGAATTATCCAGTATGTACTTAGGCAGCGGTGTTACATTTTTTGAAAATCATCAATAAGGTGTGATTAGGGGCAATAGAAATGTTTGGCTAATTGTGTCGAGGATGATATGAATTGATACAAATTAGTTGAGTGATAAAATGGAATCCAGTTTGTGAACAAACAATATTTTAATGGATAAAACTTATATATTTCTTTATATTTAGATAACATTAGTTTAAAATAAGTCTTCCAAATTTTTATTTACATTTATACCTAACACGCCAAATAAAAAAAGTTAAGTCATCCGTAGATTTAGAAACTCACAGCTCGCGTAGTTTGAAACTTTTTTTGAATAAGATTAAATATCTTATCTTACAACAACATTGATTATATTGCAAGGAGCATATGTTGTAATAACGTACCCAAACTATTACTATTATTATTTGCATAATATAATTTTAAAAACACTTATATGTTCATTGTATCATTTGAAAATATATTGGTATTATCTTTTCTTAGCCAAAACTTTTCAACTGGTGCTCTGCAAATAATTTCCTAAGCCTGTATGTTTTAATGTTTAATTTAATTATTATATATAATAAAATGTATAAAACAATGTACAACACTATAGACCGACTGGTGAACATTTCATGACCAGTGACACATTATTACGATTAAAAATGTTAAATTCAAAAAAGGTGCACATAATGCTTTTGTGCATACGCTCTTCAATAATTCTGATCACAGATACCGAAACTAGTTTGCAAGCAAATATAAATTACATTATGTAAATGATGAACCAATATTACGTATTTATACGAACTCATCAAAGCTGTTTGTAAAAGAAATGCCAGAATGTTTAAACTCCCGATGCATTAAACTGAATAAAATTTTAACAAGCGAGCTGGTACACTTCGGACCAATAACTAATCGCATTTGGAGGTAATTGTCTCAAGATATTTCTCAAATCACAATAGTATAAAAGCTCCTATTAATCTAATTACCTTTATGGAGGGCCGAGGTGCTGTTATTAATAAAATGTTGATAATTAATGATCAGTAGTCTTTTTTATAGAAGCTATGTTATGCCATCTACTTAAAAAAAATATTCTTTTTTTTCTTCCGTAAAAAACAGAGCGAGTCTACTAGTAGTAACTACGTCAGACTCAGAATGTCTGGTAGCGGTTTTAGCATTGTGTCTAAATCTTTTAATAGCACGAAGACATTTTAATTTTGTTTTTTTTTCTCATTTTTTACCAACGTGCTAAATATGTTATTTGTATAGCTAAAATTAGCACTGCCGTCGACTGATCAACTTCGCACGAGCGTGGAAGTTTTATATCAAAGAACAGATACAAGTCTCAGATCGATCTCAGTATTCAATCTCTTGATTTGCACTTCCCTTTGATAATATCACTGCAGACAGCATAAAATATCTATAAGTACAATTATATATAGATAATAGATATGTATGTATATAATTATACATGGATATTGTACAATAGCAGGGGAAACGTACAAGACATTATGAAATTGAACATAGTCTTTGTATCAGTAAATTTGCTAATAGTAAACTATATTTCAAGTATCTATTAGATATTCAGAATGGACCATTTTTCATACACAGATAATACTTCAACTTCGACACAGGCTTGTTGGTAAAATGAATGACTGAAGATAATAGTAATGATAAGAATAATAAACGATAAAAGAAATGATGAGTCATGAGGACCTAATGTGAATGTTCCATTTCTAAATAATGTTGATAAAAATTTAACAAACGCAATCAGTGTACAGATTCTACTCAGAAGTAATAATAACTATTGCTGTACAGAAATGTAGTTATTGGATTCTTCTAAAAATGAAGAAACGTGCGCTTGTGCGAAATAAAAGAATTTATAAAAGTATCATTTTATACTTATACATATAACGTTACGTACAGGCATCATCTGAATATCATCAAGGCAGCCAGGTCAAATTCATGATCATCATGAACAGATAATATTATGTTCCATTTGGTACGTACATGCCTTTGGCATTCAATTAGCTATACTTACTTACCCGATGATAAGCAAGCAAACTATAAAAAATTATATAAGATCCAGCCTATTCCTCTTCCGAACTCCTGGGTAAAGTACTAGAAATAATATATTATACAATACCTTTAACTAATAAGCCACCCACTTTTAAATGCGTGCAGATAATAAATTAGCGCGCTTGGTTGATACAAGTTGTAAAACTAATCACGATACTGCGTGCTAATCTGTTCAATTTAGACTTTCATCAACAGAGCAGTCGCAATGAGATAAGCGCTTGGGTGAACTAATTTATTACGTTTGTACAATGGCATTGTGACGTGGCGTGACTGGACACGATCAGCTATGGAGGTAGGCATTCGTTAATATGACATGGAGAGAGTCAGGCCTGCGGTGAGTTGACCAAAGGATAAGGTAAGTTGACAGAATGATGAGGAGTAGGTAGCGACAACAAGTGGCCGCGCTCCATTTCATTAACCTCCTGCTGTTCCATTCCTTCTATAGCGACGTTCGATCTTGCCAGACTATTCCGCTGCCTGCACATGTATGGCGTTTCTCCGGGTGATGGCGTTTCACGACCCTAAGTAATTGTCATTTTATCGACAAAAATAATGCAGTAAATGAACAAAAGCAATTTATTAAGGAATGTTGATGATGAACCAATATTATTCGTATAGGACACAAAGTTACTTTTAGAATTTAAGTAACGAATATTGTACCTAAACATGTATTAGATTCCGAATTGATACCATCAAGGCACCGTCCAAGACATTTGGACTTTGGAGGATTGTGACATCGGTTTGCATTTCTCTTCAAGTAGTACTGTAGGGATTGAGGATAAGGGACATCAAGGATGTTAATTATTTGACGGAATGAAAGACTGACCTGTTTTGACGGTCCACAGCAGGTAGCTTGGTTGCATGGCTTGTCGGTCTTTGGGCAATCAAGGACGCAATCTTCGGTCGGGGTTTCTTGTACTGCGCTATTGTCATGGTACTGCAATGATAAATATAAAGGAGAACTTCAATGTTTGTGCCGAAAACTTATCATTTAGTTTTTACATTAAGTCCAAGTAATCACGGTTGACTTTACCGATACTGTGATGGTAGTTACGTTTTTGTCTGATATTTAATAACAATTTTTGATCAAGGTTAATATTATTCAGGAGTAGAGGGGTTTTGGGGGAAGGAGAGAGCGCCTTATTTCCACCCTGTCCGCGTCTCTGCTCCTGTTCCACGTGAGGACTGGTGAAACTGGGTCTATCGCTTGATGTTTGCGCCCAAAATGTCGAGATGAAAAACATACCAAACGACAAACGTAGTCAATCCCTAAGTGCGGGGTGGGGGGAAAGGGACTGAAGGGTGGAAGTAGGGCAGGCCCTTCTTTCCCCGGAACTTATTTACTCCCAAACAATACTTACCATACAATGATACTCTATAATCAGCGGATCAGAATAAAAATTATGAGAAGAAACTTACATCTATAAATTCCGGCTGTATTGTAGTTGAGTGAATTCCTTCGTTATGGAAAAACTCTTTAACTTGTTCAGCAATCTTCATATATTCGGAGAGATTACGGCAACGGATATGGGCAGAGGCTATAATTCGTTCTCCAGCCAGTTGCCATACATGAAATTCATGTACCGCCAACACACCGTCAACATTGTCCAGTAAGCGCTGCTGAATTGCGTCAACCTGTAGAAAATCATGAACGTAAGATAAGTGTTGGAATATGAGCATAAATAATATTGTAAAGTAAGAATATATTTTGTATAACGTCATGTCTAGTGTGTATGGCTCGAAGAAAAAAAGGCGTTAGGTCGTTCTTCTAGAGGCTTATTTTTGTTTACAAAGAATAGGATATACAAACGGCTAAAAACTACCAGATAAAATATAAATACTCTACTTGAACCTTTGTCATTAAATACCACACCTGAAACCCAATTTCCAATATTAAGTCTCAATAATGTATCAAAGATGTTTGGCGAGGAGAGTATTCAACTGTAACTTCTTTTTTATACAATACGAAAAAAAAAGTATAGAAGCAAGACTAAATCCTCGTCGCTTTACCTGTATATGCGTAGGGACTGTTTGCAGTAAGATTAAAGCTGATTCCCGTAATAACGGCCAGACGGATTTCAATATGAGTATCACCAACAGTAGCGACAACGCAGGATCTATATAACGTCTGTGAACAGAAAGTATGAAATAAATTATCCAATTTATCAAAGAGCTTTGATACCTAGCAATATATTGCAAATAGAAAAACTGTATGAAAATATTTATTCTCAGCTCCTTTCCTTGGTATATAATAGAAAACTATGTGTCAAAATATTCTGCACAATGAACGTTCTTATTCATTCTTTCTATTATTTCGTATTGACTACAACAAATATAATGATTTCTCATCAATCTTACTTAAAAGACCAGTTTGTGAGCCATACAACCAGCGCAGAAACAATAACAATAACGGATCCCAGTGCATCAGACAAAACGTGGAGGAATACACCTCGCATATTCATTTGGCCAGCATCGTGACTATGACCATGTGCTCGCTTTACTGGTGGAGTAGGAGGTCTGCACTGTCCTTCATTTTCGTTATCATCGGTGCCAACAAGAGTGCTGAGCCGATTGTGACTTCGAGAAATTCCATGTGCATGCCCATGAGAACTTCCATGCTCTGAAATTGGGCAAATATTTTATTCAGATCGGGAACAGTGATATTTCCATTACCTCTTGAAGGTGCGTGATTCTTTCTAGCAGTCAAATTTATCATCAAACTAAGAATTAAACACCATCTTTGCAACATAATCCATTTTTCTCAATATTGCTATACCTGCATATTGAAATTAATTTTTTTTAAATCTAGTAAACTTATTCTATTTGATGACTAGTATCTATTTATTATTTATGCATGTGTATCAATGAGTCTCGTATTTAATGAGAGTCATTTATCATTGATACAGCAGGATTTAAAATTCATTTAGGCAACTAGGCTGTAGGAGAGTTTTCAGTCAGACAGGCAAAAATAACTATGAACCCTCGTTGATACGTTTCTTCGAGTAAATAAGATCCATGAAAAATTATTAAACAAATATATTTCAATTTTAGTCAAGGAAATTACCAAGATCTGAAAATTTTCGTAAACTTAAAAATGTGTCACGATATTTTTGTTCTGCATTCTCAATAATGAGAAGAATTTTCTTTAGATTAGCTGACCTACATCACTCGTCGATGCAGAGTCGGTAGTTACTTCGTATTTAATGGAGTCAACTCCGATATCTTCAGGAGGATGACAAGTTACCTCTTTGCTTCTTCGACCTACACAACGGATTAAATTATGAAATGACCGAACAAATGATTGTTAGTTCGTATTTATATCACCTAAAAATCAAACATCTTATTCAAATACATAAAACCTGAGAACAGTCGTAAAACAGTAACCATATGCACTTCTTCGTCTGACTGAAACCTTCCCTTTTTCGTCTACACCGTACGATTCGGTTACTACTAGCCTTGTATTTAATCACAGAGCTGCTTACGTGTATAATTAAGAAATATGGGTTGCGTTCAGTGAAGATTTGGACTTTCACACATTTATCTCTTTCTTTATAAAAAAAAGTCGAACGTAAATCATATAAGTTAGTTTTAAAGTTAAAAAAAATTTTAAACCCCCACCTACGAATAAACATTTTGGGTTGACAGGTATTAAAAATATATCACGAATAAAATTTCTTCTCACTCACCATGGAATAAGCACAGTCCTACCACATTAACTAGCAGTCCCGTAACACCAACCACGACAAGAAGTTCAGGCTCATGGATTTCTTCAGGTTCTATGAAGCGTCCAAATGCTTCAACAGTAATACTGAAGCATAGTGCAACCAGAAACACTGCATTTACCAAAGCACCGAGTACCTCAGCCCTGGCCCAGCCGAAAGTATTTTTCGACCATTTCTTTGGTGACATCTGTGAAAGCAATTAAATAAATCAGTTCCAAGTGATTCAGATATGTTTATGACTGTAATTACAGTAAAATTTCGTAACTCCAAATTCGAAGCTTGATCAGCTAAGGTCAAGTTATCCAGATATTCTATTTTCACTATTTCAGTAGATTGGTCATTACTTTTCATATCATTAATTATATGAGGTTCAAGCTAGTAACAATTAATGGAACGACATATTGAGGAAAAAATCTGTAATTTGTAACATCAGAATATACATATATCAAGAAGTTGCATCATCAAAATATGAGTATATTCATGCTGTATTTGGGCCGGCCACAAATTTTATAGAAAAAAATTTCACATTTCCAAATTTTCTAGGACCTAGGACCCAGTTTTCCCTGACATTTTCCCAGTTCTAGTAAGGTACTAAAACCTCAATCGTTCAGCTTATTAACTCAATATTTGGTTCAAATTCAATTCGAATTGAAAAAAAATGTAATGTACAAAAAATTCAATTTGAGCCAATTCTTTTTCTCAACGTAAAAAAATGATTTCTAATTGCCATGGTATAAAAGTAATGTTTTCAGTTTCTTTCATGACCGAAGAAAAATTCCCTGACAATTCCCAGTTTTTGATGACTCCTTTTAAATTCCCTGATATCTCCAGGTTTTTCAGGTTTTCCAGTTGCGTGGCCACCCTATGTTACTGTTTAGTGAATTTCGAATAATTGTAAAATTTTAAAATAACGAGTTATTCTAAAAAAAAGTCATCGCTGTCATGTTGCTATTATCAACTTCATTTAATTCAAGTTTAGTTCCCCTAACTACCAGTCAATCGCTCTGGTTTCAATGAGACCAAAAATAAAACAATGCACTCATAGTTATTATTGGCTATCAATTGTATGCGGAGCGTCTTGATCGCAACCTTACTGTAAGTATGCAGCAATTGATCGGAGTATCCAATTGATTATAATAACAAAGCATTGTTTGAAATAAATGTTTTATCACAAATTTATACAGCTCAACAGTTGACTGTGTATTGTAGAAATGTCGGTAGCAGCTTGCAAGCACATATTTCGCATGTGAATATTTATATTTAAGTATAAATAGAACAGAAATGCGAAGTGCCACGTTCAATTTGTGCCGACATCAGCGAGTAATTTGAGTTCAACAGTCAGATTTCATGAATTTTTCAGCAATAATCAGTAGCTGGTTTTCTTACCTTCACCGAGAGGAATGCCACTACTAGAGCAAGGCCATCCGACAGCATGTGAAAACTATCAGCTATTAAAGCCATCGAGTTGGTGAAATAGCCAAAACCTATTTCTACCAAAAAGAAGATAAAAGTGAGCCACAGCATTGTTAGCAGTCGACATTTTTTCCCAGTATAACGGCCCATTGTTGTTATTAAATGCTGGAAAAAAGTATGAAACCAGTATTATTTATCAATTTCAGATATCTTAATTTCAGGATAAGTATGGTTCAACACTATTTATTTAAATAGCAGCTAACTTTGGACAAGGTTGAAGTTTGTAACTTTAATTTAACAATATATTTTTCAAAAAGCACATTACTTTTCAACTTTAGTCTTGTCTGAAGTTTAGTACACTGTGATAAAGTATTAACACACTTAGAATTTGCACATTCTACGCTTTCAAAGTTATTCTGAGGCAGAAAAATTCTGATTTTCCTTTCAGTGTTCATTGCGTCAAGGTCACTAACCTCAACCTTGTGACTTTCGTTAGATTTGAATACATGAATACACAGCTTGTAGGGAATCCTCGTATTTAAATAAATATCAACTGCTGGGCTTTACCAGCATATTTGATTTATGATCAATTGAGTACTGACACAATGAGACCATGTAAGTTTTAATCAGTGCTCTAAATAATCAAGCTCATATCTTCATTAAAAATTTTATCAAGACCTACGTACTTGTGACAATTGCACATAACCGACTAACACCTTAATACAAACTGGGGTTTCTACCAACTGGTGAAAGCTAAGAAACATAATGACTGTACATAGTTATACAGGGTCATTTTTTCGTTGCTGAAAATAAGTGTGACTAACGCAACCGTTCCAGCTAGGACCTGCAGAAGCAGCTCTCTCTCACTGAAGGGTCGCAATCAGCAACGAAAAAATGACCCTGTGCATTACATGTATGTTGGAAAGTATCAAAGGCTGGTTCTTTGTTCCGTTCGTTATATTATTTTTAGTGATAATCCAGGACTTCTATAAATATTTCAGCCGACCGCAGTCATGTGATGTTGGAATGGAAATAAGAGATCAAAGATTCGAACTCTGGATCAAGAAATATAAAAAATGCTAAGCTTCTCAAGCTCAAATATTCAAATCTCATGTGTTATATATTTTCCAGAGATTTCTGCACCGTATTATGTACAACATCTCTGCTGAGATGTGGATTACAGCAAAATCAACATACAGATGAAGTTTGTTAATACAGTAGGAGCTACTTCAATTTTTTCTGACCTCAAAATTATTATCTGCATTTGAGAATTGTAACCCAGTATCTTCAGAAGTAATACAGATTTGAGAAGATTAGTGAATTAGCGATATTGTGATATGCCGTCGAATATACATTAGGAATCTGTACCAGAAGCTTTGATCGATCGAGCTTGATCAAAAGTTCAGCTAATCACCAATACCAAGTTCTTATGGTAAGATTATGGTAATTAAGTAAATATAGTTCAGCACATAATTTAACATCAAGCTAACTTACCAAGATTCATTCACCACATAAGAACTTGTTATCAAAACTCAGTATGAGTGACAAATTGGGTTTTCAATCAAGCTTGATCGATCAAAACTGTGGAAGCAGTTGGATATATATTTAATTCAATTATTTGATGCTTTCATATACAGATGATATCAATTCGATTTAATTTAGAATATACCTGATCAAATAATCATCAAACATTGTTGTACATATAATTTTAGATGACGATTAGCAGAATGGACAAAGGTCAACGTCTGCTATTGTTAAATACATGTGATGTTTGATTACACATCCAGTTATCACAATGGCACATATTCAAACAATTAAATTAGTGATTAGAGGTGATGGGTAAGACTAACGAGCGCGTGGAATTGGTGACGTAGAAATGTAGGTCATGACATAGACGATTATCAGACTGTAATCAGCACCTACTTACAGAGTATATGCTCGTGCAATCTTAGATACTAATAGATAGCTGAGAAATACACAAAATCTAATTTAAAATCGAACTTAGCCTTTTGACGCGGTTAATTAAATAAGTTGATTTTAATTGCTGTATAAAAGTTGGCATGCAATCTAAACTAGGTAATGATTTTTTTATCAACAACTTACAGGCACAGATGGAGACAATCATCATAAAGAAAAGAAGGAATGATTCATAGGAGTGAAGGGGTACGTATGAATCACTACATGAGACGCAAAATAGTGGCACATGCCGGATTTATTTTTATGTTATTAGTTTGGAAAACGTTAGTGGAAATCCAAATGAAAATACTACTCATTTTCAACTGACGATATGAAATAATAATGTTGTAACGACAGATATTTTGTTGCACACTCACCTTGAAGAATTATTTGTAATTTGTAAAATTATTTCAACTATAAGGTACTAGTATAAAATGACGGAGTTGAAAAACTTTGGCCACAAAATGTAGTATACAAACATGATATATTCACGGGACTCATTTATTGGTTAAAGTACAAAATACTTTTTTTTAGTAAAAAACACATTAAACTCTATGAAGAGCAATTTAAAACACTACATTCAATCCATTGTTGGACACCCAACGAGGATAGAAAATAAACCGCAATACATCAATGGTAACTCACAGCCAACTGAATTCCGAAACTCGGTGAGAAAATTCAGTGCCGCTTATGTGTTCACAAAGTATTCGTGAAATTCGCAGCGTCAACCTCATGATACGCCTGCATACATCAAAAACTTTTCTGTTTACTGTTCTACCGTTCTGTCGATGAATTCAACACAAGCTTGAACCTTGTTGATATAAGAATAAAACTAATGGCGTTGCGTAATTTATTCATCGGGCGAATATAATTAAATAACTATTGATGCTAACTGTATTTGAGACTGATCTCCTTCATAAGCTGCGTATGATGCGAGCTGTAATTTCTTCTTCTCGTTTTTGTCGACTACAAAATTTTGATATCCACGTGACTTACCAATCTGTCGAGACCTGTGCCTGGTCCACCGATGTAGATATTAAGTGTTGTGCTAAAGTTTTATCTTGCATTTTTTTTCTTTTGAACGTGTATAAATAACTCCAGGCCAATATTTAAACTTGTTAAATATTCAAGACGATAATGTTACTCATACTCACGAATAATGTTGAATAAATTTTCATTCAAGATATTGGGCACGATAGGTACTTTATTACAATACGGGTGCGTAACTCACTGTGCGTTAGAATACGTCGGTGATTTTGTCGTGGTAAGTTGTTTTTATAACTACTGTTATCTGCAAATGCGTCCATTATATCATTATAATCTGACACTACTAATGTTACTTTGAGGTTAGAGTTTATCCGTTGAATCTCTGCCGACATCTAGAATTATCGCACGCAATAACGATTGGTCCTAAATGAAGTATCGTCGCTCAAGTCCTACTCTGCCGACCGCGCAAAACAGATGTCACTAGTCTTCGTCTAAATACATTTTTGCCGCGATAATTCGTATCATTCTAAACTACAAGAAGTTGTCGTTGTTTTCGACTTTTCGATGTTTTGCAATTTGGAATCGAATCATAAACAAGCTGTGGTAAAACATCAAATGGGAATAATGTGTTCTTTATATAAATATCGACAGCCTATGAAGTGATAGTCCTGGGTCACCATGTATATAATAACTTTCTCATTATCTATTTCTTGACTTTTAACTCGATGATACATGCAAATTATCTTGCCTTCCTATTGTGGTTCACTTCTTTACCCCTATATTTTATTTTCTCATTTTACTAATTTGTTTTTCTTTCTAAGTAATTGTTGTCTCGTATTTCAGTGTACAGGGCCTTCCATGGAGCCAACAATTTACAGTAACGATGTACTACTAACGGAGCACGTATCACCGCGACTACAACGTATACACAGAGGAGATATAGTTATCGCAAAATGCCCATCGAACCCATGTCAACACATTTGCAAACGGGTGACTGGTGTCCCGGGAGACAAAATACATGATGGCTTTTCAACGTACATCGTGAGTTCTGTGTTGTCGACATGCCAATGCTCACACAACACGTTAAAAAACGTACACGCGAGCGGCAAAATGTTAAAAAGTTGGACGTATTAAAGAAATTTTAAAGAATATGACGAACCTGGGGAGTTACTGCGCTTTGAATAATTTTGTATTTTTTGAGAACAGAAATCCGAGCGCGCATCGTAATAATGAAGAGCGTCGACGACGCGTGGCTCGTATTATACGTGTTTGTTGTTTACTGTTTTCAGGTACCTATTGGTCATGTTTGGCTCGAAGGTGATAATAGCAACAATTCATCGGATTCTCGTATGTACGGCCCCGTTCCACAGGCCCTGTTACGAGGTCGTGCAATGTGCAAAGTTTGGCCGCCCAGCAATATTACCGTGTTCACGACGAATTACGCCCACCACAAATGAAACATGTACCTAACTAATACAAGCAAATAGTGCAGTGTATTCGTTACCTAGATTACTTGTATTCATTTCATATTTTTCTGCACCGAAGATTACTGGCCATTATATAATGCATATATTCCACGGTAGCAGTAATTGTGCATAAGATGTATGCAATTTAGAAGTAAAAATATGTTTCTTAAATCTTTTTTATCTATCCGTCCCTAATCTTCTACATTTTTTTACAGAAAAATAAACAGATAACCGTTTTGTTAGACTTCAATACTTATAAGGAGTATCTAGAGCAAAAATTAGCTGATAGTTGGTTCAGCTTGTCTCAATCTGGCGTTATTTACTTATGTGATTCACCAACGGAATCACGTTAATTTTACTAACATTCGAAGTTACTGAATATGATCGTTTTATGATTTAGAATGATCTGCACTGCTCGTAATTTCGTGTATTCTGAATTATCTGGAGTCTCAATTGGTTCTGCGTTTAATTTAGTTCCTTTTTCTCTGGTGTCTAAAAATGATTCAACGTTACAGCAGTCTGGTTTGAAATAATCTTCAATAGCGGAATGAGTTTCTGGAAAAGACTCCTGATTGACCGGTGGCTACATCAGTGCAAGACGATTGGGCTTGAAGGGGCCAGCTACGTGTGGGTTGAAGTTAAAGAAATAAACTTAACAATGAAGACAATACATACTACATAGCATTACACGAATGTAAGTTCGGTTGCGAAATAACTAATGGTATGTTGGTGCCAGAGGTGCCAGACCACTGCACTCTGAAGTGGTAGATATGGTAATTGCACGTCGATAAGCTGCGGTACAGAGAGAGTACCGCAGTAATTATCGGCTGGTACGAAACTTCCGAAAATAAGAATCTTCAGTCAACTTACAATGTATCCAAATCTCCATTTCTTATGTACATATTTCTAATGAGTACTTCTAAATCACAGATAATGATTTCAATTGAAATAATTGATGTGAGAATATCACATTGCGTTAACTGAAGATCATAATCTTCAGTCAATGCATATTGCAATGATGATTAATTTGTGAACATTTGAAATAATAACACAGTACTGATACGAAATAAATATACATTAGTCAGTAGAACAGTGAGTCTAACACATCGGATGCGAGATAAGGAAGCAGATTAATGTAGCTTATCTCGAAACGGCATTTTTCTTTAAAAATAACAGAGCCAAATACGATGACAGCTTAAATATATATGCGGTAGGTCAAGATTCAGAGACAACCCACTCTTCAATATAGCGGCCAAACAAATTCCATTTATCGCAAAGACAGTAAACAGTGTGGATAATTACTTTCAAAAAATTTAATGTTAAGACATGGGTGCATGTAAATCAGTGTTGAGGATCCATTAAAATGAAGGTCGCAGCGTGTTGCGGAATTATAAAAAGACGACACCGAGAATACGTCTCGGAGTCGGATTCCAATTTATTTCAAACTCCGACCAAAGAACGTAACAAATAAAACAACGATATACCTACAGTGTGGTAATACTCTGCTGTTTATTCACTTTATCTGATAATATGAAGCGAAACCAGGATATTTTGTGACTTTATCCTCGGTTGGAAAAGTGGCCAACGTCTTTTGGTCACGCATCAAACGACAACGAATGGGCTTTCGAGAATTTTGGTCTAACAATTTGATTGGCTACTGAATGGCTTTAAGGAATAACTCACTCACGGCAAAAGGTTGATCCATGAAAGAGGCGGCGAATTATCTTTACTTGGGCGCATCACAATTTCCGAAACGTGTACTAATATTAAATACATTTTTAATATTCTTTTATATTTTTTGTTAACATCGATGGCTCTAAAGTAGCTTTGGGCTGAGCTATATTTCTTCATACAATAAATTCATTCAATGTCAAGGACATGTGTCAAGGATAAAACGAGGCACCGCACAAACGAAGAGCGCTTCTTATAACCCTGGTGAAAATTTGACCATTTTAATCATTTGGGTGCGTGAAGGTAGTGAGACGCACAAAGAAGTGTAGTTTAGATTCGGTGTTACTTCGTGTATCGGCAAAACTTGCACATCAAATTTGTTTGTTAAATGAGTGAATTTCATGCTATGGAATACGCAAAATGTTGCTTTAGTTAACGCCATTGAAAACCTAACCGAACATTATCAAAAGGTAACCCCAACAAAGATTCACTAAAATTTTCCTCCTCCCGCTCGTACTGTACAGAAACATCAAAACACGTACCCGTTTCGCTTTCGTTTACTACAAGTTTCGTATAGAGTGAATTGTTGTATAATCACGCTAAACATTGAGTTGTCAATTATGTAAACATTTCTTGTCATCATGCGGGAACAAAATTTTCTCGCCTTTCTAGACTTGCAAGTAATTTTAACTTGTTTATTGTACCTTGCTTTGTGGGCTACGGAATTTTTACCTTTACTGACGAAAATAACAATTTTGTGATATCGAGGCGACACCTTATCTCTATGCAAATATTACAAAACACGACTCATTGGAACGTATGTCTTTATGATAAAATTATTCTCAAGTACTATATATTGTCCGATAGTTTTTCACTCTTTGGCTTGTAGGGATAGAACTTAGCTGCTATATATAATATACTACACGCACACTGACGGTTCAAACCTATAATTAAACTAGTGTCAGTTGTTCTTACCTAAATTTGAAATTGAATTTATTTTCCTAGCGAATGTTGTAACTCTATAAATAGCCAAAAATTACCTAATTTTAGGCATAATGCTGAGCAGCAGAATGAAGCACATCCTGCACTGCATCCTTTTGGCATTGGTCGTGGTTGTGTTCTGTCTTGTGTCGGGTGGACTACGGTGGAATTCTGATAACCAAGTAAAATTGGACCCATGGAACGACTATGGACTCGTGGGGGCATTCGTTCTATATTTTCTTCGTATACTGACGTTCCTTTCTTTTCCTCAAGTGCTTTTCAACTTTGTTGGATTAACAATGTACAATGCATTCCCTGATAAAGTTGTTCTTAAAGGCTCACCCTTGCTAGCGCCTTTTATTTGTATAAGAGTAGTTACAAGAGGAGACTACCCTCATTTAGTGAAAACGAACGTAAATCGAAACATGAACAAGTGTACAGAAGCTGGGCTTGAAAATTTTCAAATAGAAGTTGTTAGCGACAAGCCAATTGGTCTTGCACCGCATCGGAGAGTTAGAGAGCTTGTCATTCCAGCCAATTATCGAACTTCAACCGGTGCACTTTTTAAAGCTCGGGCATTGCAATATTGCCTTGAAAATTCCGTCAATGAATTGGCAGATCATGACTGGATCGTACATTTGGATGAAGAAACTTTGCTCACAGAAAACTCAGTTCGCGGTATACTTAATTTTGTACTTGACGGAAAGCATCAGTTTGGTCAAGGACTAATTACATATGCTAATGAAGATGTGGTCAACTGGATTACTACCCTTGCCGATAGCTTTAGAGTCGCTGATGATATGGGGAAGCTTAGACTTCAATTCTCCATGTTTCATAAACCACTGTTTAGTATGAAAGGCTCCTACGTTGTTACTCAGGTGAGAGATATTTTATTATTTATCGATTACGATAGATTCAAGAGACCTTTTACTTGTGAATATTTGAACAATTTTTACATTCTCATAAAAATCATGGTACTCAAATTTAAGATTTCATTGTAACATTCTATGAGAGTTTGAAATTCAATTGAGCTTGTGAAAAATAAAATCCTTCAAGAAGCAATACTATACTCTGACGTTGATAAGTCTCAGTTTAAACAGTGATTGAACAAAAAAAAATTACATGAAAATATGCTGGTCAAGATTTTATTTAAAAAAAATATGCCGTTTTTGTCATATCCATTTTGAAAGAAGAGTACATACCTCATAAATATGTTCTTGAAAAGTGAGCTATGAACTTAGAATTTGTGTATCCGTACTTTCCTGGGTACCAGATATATTTGCCTTTTGATTTACTTCAATGTCCATGAAGCAATGTTATAATACAACAGGTAGCATGTTTACTCAATGTACACTCTGAGGTGTTCCCCCTGTTTGACATAGATAACTACATTGACTGATGGAAAGTAATATTTTCCTATCATATCTCTGACTTGTATTAGTGACTGAATACCGATAAGCTGATATCAATTCAGATCATCGAATTATATATCAGATTGCTGTATGCTTGAATGATCGGCGTTCTTTGTCAGAGTCTCTACTGATTGTTAATCTACAACAATTAATGTTTGCTGAAACAGATACAAGTCTGTCTAATTAGTCTCAATACTTGTGAAAATTTGTATGATTTTTGATACATGTTTCATTGCAGGTGGGTGCAGAAAAGCAAGTTTCATTTGACAATGGTTTAGATGGGTCGGTAGCTGAGGACTGTTTTTTTGCAATGAAGGCGTTCAGTCAAGGGTACACGTTTAATTTTGTGGAGGGTGAAATGTGGGAAAAATCACCATTTTCCTTACTGGACTTTTTGCAGCAGAGAAAAAGATGGCTGCAGGGTATACTGTTGGTCGTTCACTCGAAAGTAATTCCCATTAAAAAGAAGATACTGTTAGCAATATCTTGTTATTCATGGGTGACATTGCCTCTTTCTACTTCAAACGTAATATTAGCTGGTTTGTGTCCAATTACTTGTCCTCCAGTAATTGACTTTCTTTGTGGTTTTATCGGTGCAGTGAATATCTACATGTACGTATTTGGTGTCATCAAATCATTTTCTTTGTACCGTTTCGGTATATTACGATTTATGCTATGCATATGTGGAGCCTTGTCAACAATACCTTTCAACATTTTAATTGAAAATGTAGCAGTCATTTGGGGTTTATTTGGTAAAAAACACAAGTTTTACGTTGTAAACAAGGAGTATAAGCCACCAATAACGGTCTAATTAGTAATAATTAGATAGTATTCAATTATTTTCTAGTTTATAACTAATATTAACAATTGAATCTCATTATGTAATAGTACACCATCATAATAATTTGTTCATTCATTGCTGAGCATACATCATTTTTACATATAGATTTATTGGCTTGCTGTTGTATGGCTTGACTCCATGTAACAAGCAGCTATTGCTGCCAGTTTAGTTTCTTTGCTTGGAAAGTTGAAAGCTTCTGACAATGAAATATTGCAAGTACTTATAACTTTTTGATCACCCATTTTTTTTTTCAAAAACTTGTGATTTACATTTGATTATAATGGTAGCCAATAAAATTCAAAATTGTTCAAAGTATTTTAGATAAACATTGAAAGCATTAAGTGTAATCAGATAGAAATCAGAGTCTGTGTTAGATGAGATTCTTCGGAAGCAATTAAGATATGATATGATTGAAAACAATATATGAATCGCACTCTATCACGATTAGTTTGTAAATGTTTAGAATTTGAATTTCAGTCATCAATGTTACCTGAAAGTTGTAGTTTTTTATAAGTCCCTGGCTTAGGCATTAATCTCTCACAATCAACTGTCAAATATTTATTCCTTACTGGGGAAAAATTGAAACTAATAAGAATAACGTAAGAACATGGTTATTCGTTACGGTAATTATGTAAAATACGCGAGTTAGTATCTGACAATCAGCTAATGCCTGGTGAAAACAATTTTCATTCCGTCAAAAAATATCGACATCTGATTATTATTGTAATACATGTCATTATCCTACTATTGATATGTAGATATTACACCTGATTCGTAATAGTAGAATAATTAATTTGCTAAACTATCGATCTGATCTTGGCAATATCTATTTCTAGGGTAATAGTGACGAGTAGACTCAATTAGAATTATTTTAAAGACCTAATGCTGCACAATACGATATATCATGGTGTCTAGTCAAATGGTGTACAGTAAGAAAAGAAATTATAAGCTTTGCGAAGTACATTAATATGCCAGAAAATGATTTGTATGATTATGCGGAGAATATGAATGCTACTTTTGTATAATATCTACACAGATCTGTACATATGGAAGTTTGAACTTAAGTCCATCTGTATGTTTGCAACAATTCTAACATGTGGTAAGGTATTGAAACGAACGTCTCTTATCCTTCACTACCAATGATTTATGCATTCTGGGTTAAAATATTAATAGTTCGCAAAAAGCATGTAAATGAACACATGATTCTGTTGCATTGTCTCTAGCTTAATCTGATGCATTTACATTGTCATCACTCACATGTTAGCATCTATTGTTTCCTCACATCTCAACTCATATCTATGAAAGTTGTAATGTTAATGCAAGAAACTTTGCATCCCCAATGTCATTTGTACCATTGCCAATAACACAAACGCTACCTACGTCGCGCTTAGTATTATATTTTTAAATGTTGCTTAGGTGAAAAATGACATGTTCTACAGTTCTGTTAAATTACTTTCTACTTCTGTCGTCGTGAAAATTGGTTTGAATATAAAATATACTGTGTTGGATTTCAGGTGTGGTCCATTAAGTAAGTTGAAAAGAGAACGTGCTTCAGAAAATTCTAAATACCACTCGATAAAATTATCAGTTAATTTTCAGTTTTTATCTCATTTCGAATAAGTTAAGATTCCTTTGCATTAGAATTTCCCTGGTACCGCAATTGGTGCTTAGACATGACCGTACATTACAGGTACATATGTATAATATAACCTGAAGCTGTGAATACGCAATCTGTAATTTTTTTTTTTTTGACATGTGAAAATGTCTAGTATTTTATTTACTCGAAAATAATAATAGGTATAGAATTGGTATTATTTAGAACGTCATAATTTTGTATTTATATGTAGTGTGAAAATTGACGGCCCATGGAGCAAGTATTTTTGTCTTTTGCTCCGTGGCATAATTCTCACAATCAGATACTTATACATTATGAACAGTATTTTCTAATCCTGACGAAACTATATTAGTTATAACGTTGTAAATATCAGCAATAATTTTATTTGTAATTTGTCAACAAACAGATTAATTTGAATTTTACATTTTTAAATACCGGCTTCGTAAGTTTTTGTTTGTGATGTAATTTTCGTATTATTTTCGATTAATGTGTACTACCGTAATCATCTAATTTATTTCTTGTAACAGAATTCTTAAGTTCACATTTTTTAATTTTAGCTTGGTTGTGACCACGAAATACCTAATATACATCTTTACAAGTTGCCCATTATTGAAAGATTTTCAAGTTCATGCTCAAGAAAAGATGAGATACCTGCATTATGAATTTTTCAAAGCTTTATTGCGGTACCTACTTGCTGACTTAATATGATAATATTTTAAATAGTGGCTTTGCATATTTTCACGTGTACGTTGTATTCATTCTGAGCACAAGTCAACAATGAAACTTGCGATTAATTGTTAATTGAAAAAATTGAGTTATCACAGTCATAGGTCACAATACTACAGTACTGATAGGAAATTATTCGAATTTATCGTTCAGAATAATTAAACGATAAATAAATTCACATGTATAGAATTATGTATTCTATTAACGCGTATGGTGTACTACTAATTTATCTCTAAGTGAAATTTTTCGTAGGATCTCGATTCCACCAAAACCCTAGTACGACGATATTACATGTTCCAAAATCGATGTACCTAATATATTAAATGATACAAGAATAATTTGTATTATTTTTATTCCCGCCTACTTTACTTTATTAAAAAATTTGGAATTACGATCATGTTTATTATGACTACTTCTGTATTATTTGAAATGTAATACAAACTGGATGAGTGTACTATAAAAACCATGTATTAAGCCATGAGTTGTAAGTCCAATCTCCAGGTATATATTATATATGTTACATCTACATAATCAAATGATATATTTGCTTTTTTATTTGTTTGATCAATTAGACTGTGCTTTTGCATATCTTACAATTAATTTAAAATGCACTATAACGTGTTAATTATAATATATTTAAACATAATATATTATTTATGGTTTGCAAAAATTAGAAATACTAAGATTTCTAGTGAAACAAATTCAATGAAATAATATTTGCCACATGCTGCTACTGGGTATTTGCATGACATATTTTTATGTGTATTAAATTTTTTCATTTCTCAGTTAAACAGAAATTATATATCAGATTGGACAATACAACCGCATTAGTACTATTAAGGTAAATCACCGAAATTTAATTGCTTGACTTCATTATTTTGTGTTTCGCCGCCTTAGCCTTATATGCGGTATGTAGTAAAGTAGAGTATATTGAACCAACGGTTAAATTGGACTGTTCTATAGGAAGTACATTTCTTGCCATATACTTTCCTGTAGAACGATCCAACTTAACTGGTGGTTTAATAATATCCTACTTTATTATATATAGCGATTAAAAATACGTCATCAGGCAAAAACGAAATTATTCGTAGTTCTTACAATCGGGTGATTATTTAATGTTCAGCAATAAGTTAGCTTTACTATAAAAAATTGATCACCAGAATATGTTCTTATGATATTACGCGATATGGAAAGTAAATAAAATAATTCTGATACAACCGAATATTTCGAGTACGTTACGAATGCGTTTTACATCATTTGGATGGTTCTACATCAACTGTGTAGATACTGTTGAACATGTGAATAGCATGCTCGATTAGTATCCTTGTTTGGTTTCTGCGTTAAAAACTTTCCCATCTTCTTAGAATAAAACTTATCAATCACTGATTGATTTAAAAATACACAAGTAAAGTGAAGAAACATTTTGACAGTACAGATAACTTATGGGGTTGATATAGAGGAGAGATAGACGTTATCTTTATCTTCATCAGACAGTTGCATTTTTTCAACCAATTTGTCTGGCTGCAGAGGATCGTCCTCGTCCCCATCATGGTCTTCATTCTTGCATCCATCTTCATCTTGATCATGATCTCCATCATTATCTTTGTTCTTCGGTGATATGCGAGCCATATTTCCTTGGTGCTCATCCACATTTATGAAAACCTTGACAAGACGTGCAGCATCAATGTCCTGTCAGCAGATATTTTATTATCAGAATTTTTTCAGTTTAATGCAAAATTGTGTTTGGACGTGTTTATGGTAGTAATGAATCAGCTTACCCGAATATTAGTTGGCAGACATCGGGCTAACATTAAATCTTGTTTCAAGTTCTTTCTAAGACGTGCTTCTTTAGGACTGTAATAATAGCCAGGATATTTTCGTTTATGATCTTCGTCTGCTTTCTTTGCTGATGCAAAGTAAGCATTTTTTGCATGAAAATCCAATCCTTTCCACATCACACCTAGTCTTACTGATATTTCTTTGTTGCTTTCATCTGAGGAAAATTTTTTTTTCACAATTACCCATACAAGACCTTGCTTATGATAGCAAGATACTGTGCTCTGGTTCTAATAAGCGAACTTTTGATAGTGGTTCTAACTTAAAAATAAATGAAACATTTTTGCTTACTAGGGTACTTGAATGCCATCTTTCGTCTCCATTCATTAGCAAAAATCATAAAAGCGTTAGGTGGGCGAGGAATTTTGTCAGGTACTCGAGCCTTATCTCGTATTATAACAGCCTTCTGACCTGCTGGTTTCCCTTTGCCTTTTATCCTCAATGTTTTCACCTGAAATACACCACTCCAAGTAAGATCAGTTAGTGAATTCGAGTTGTGTATAATAACAGTCTATCTTACCTCACTAGAGGATGGAGAATGAGATTCATCCTCATCAGAAACATCCTTTATATCGGGCGGTTCAACTTTGATCTGAAAAAAGTATACTAACATCACATTCAAACACAGAGTAAAGCAGCCGTTACGTTGTCCTGTACAATTTAGAAATTTTCATCTACGAACCTACCATTGGTACCACTGGATCAGTTTCATTTCCTACTGATTGGGGATTCAAACAAACTGCTCCATTACTAGTGAATACTGTTTCCTTAGCCAGTTCATTCTGGAAATTAGAATTCAATCAACAAGGGACAAATAAATGATTTATAACTCATGATATTAAGGGCTAGGAACCAAAAGAGCATAAAATACAATTATTCAGCATTCGATGAGTTTACTGTCGTGAAGGCGTATGCAATAAAAATCTAGAAAAGCAGATGTAATCTGCAAATCGGAAAAACAGTGGGTTGCGTCTTTTAGGTCTTTAGCCCTCGATATTTACATATAAATTTTAAAACTACAAACATACAATAGTATGTGACATCTTGCGCCGTTTCCGAACACGAGGTGGCTCAGTTGGTGGAAGTTTATTTTTTTCTGTACTCTTCGTAGCTTTACGTGAGTTATCCAGTACTTGAGGTGCAACTTTTTTCCTGGTATTATTCTCTTGTGGTGGCACTGAATTTTTCTTCACATTCTGTGATTGTATTTCACCTTTCTCATATTTATTTCGAACATTGCTAAGACCTTTGATTTGAAGTGTTTCAGCCGCAGCAAGTAAGTCATCTAATTCGGTTTCTTGTACACGGATTTCACCATGATACATAAATTTAATGATCATTTGAAGATCTTCACACTTGATACCATTCAAAATTACCACAGGATGTTTTGCAGTATGGTGTTTGAAGAGTTCCTGAAAAGATATCGTATTTTATAATAATTATTGAATATTTCCCGTTCTGGCAATAAATGAGCCCCAACTCTGTGCTTCACATAGAAATTACCTGAAAATATGGACTGCACGCAGACAATATCATTCTATGTGCTTTTACGAATCGCCCTTGACAAGATAGAGTTACATCAACCAATTGTTCTGACGATAAATGTTCCATGAATACCTGAAAGAAAATCATATTACCAATTATTTAAGTTCAAAGTGTTTATAAACATGCTATCATTGTATATCATATTAAAGATTGTGTAAGTAATATTTTCTTGAAGCAATTATAGTGAAGCTTGAGTGATATTACTATAATTTGTATGTATTCAATTGTTTACCTGCAAAATATTGTTCGTATGGTTATTCCATCGTAGGTTGAATTGTTGATTACCCTCCATCTTTTCACCTGAAAAAACATTTATTTATGAATTTTTTTTACACATTGATATTTATGGCCTCAATATTTCGAAACTTTTCATTCTTGTCTCGTGTGATAGAACCGAAATATTTCCATATTTACACTAGAATACTATAGAAAATCAAAAGAACGAAATTGGTTCTACTTCATGTTACTGATTCTGAACATTTGTAATGAATAATAAAGATAAACAAGATGTAAGATTGAATTAAGAGAAATTGCTATAAGCTGGCGCCATTATTTATAGAACAATGACGACAATAATTAAAGATTTTATGCCACTATGCCAGAAAACTGGTACAGCATACTTACGGAAAGTTATCACTTGAAAGAAAATTATATGCACCGGCAGAATCAATTCATTTAATGTTCAAAGTCCAAGTGTCAAAATTGTTTCCTAAATTATCTTGAATTGGTTCACATTCGCAAAAGATCGCTGGTTACCTTTTGTATATATGCCTTTTGTAACAATCGCCGATAACTGCGCCCTCTGATCTTGACAGCTGTTCATCACCAACAGCGCTCCTTGCGGCTCTTTGCCAACCATGTTTGCGGCTCTTCGAAACACAACAATAACATAACCTGATTCGGTATTTTCTTTAAATTTTTATCCGAATGTTATTGATTTGCACCATCTTCTTGAGTAAACGATTACAAAATTTCATTCGGAAATGAACATTTCGTTAGGAAGGCCACAAAAAATTGGAAGGCCATGATTCTGGTTATTGACAAAACGCAAATCCGACAGTTTGGCATTTACTGACAGGTGCGAGCGAAAAGGAGTAGCAGACGAGCAGAAGCCTATGGACGCGACAACGAGTAGAGATAGAACTAACAAGTGAGGCGGTTGTAATTAATGCAGCATTAACGAGAGATTTCATCTTCAGTCAAACTTACAGTAAAACGAAATAAGTGCGAATTTTCTTGATTCGATCAATACAAAGATCAATGTATTCAACCGAATTTTTTGGGCATTGTAATTACAAAGTTTAAATGCACAATTCATTTTGAACAGCACTCATTATGAGCGAGTTCAAGTTACATCATTTGGTTGGAGAACTTTTAGAGATACTTGGGTATGTAATATAAATTTGAAATTCTCAAAAAATGAATTACATCTGCTTCTATGAAGTTTAATCAATGCAATAATCCTCAGGTCCTCGTCAGCCCCTGAGAAATATGTAGAAGAACTTCAGAAGCGATGCAGCCGATCCTCAGATCTTGCAATAAGCAATGTCGCAACTCAGAGCTGCGTTCGCAAGCTTGCTAAAAATGCACCGGATCCAGATCTCTTTTTACAAAAATACGAAGAATTGAAGTCTAAAAAGTAAGTCAATCATTCTCCCAATTTTCCAGTAGAAAACTTCAATTACGTTATTGTACGAACAGATATGAGATCAAGATTATCTATATCTAAATTTGAACGGTCACTTTTATTTGATGCTCTAGCGTCGACCTATTGGGTCCCTTTATGCAGCTACTTGATTTAATATCAGCAGATAAAAACTTAAAGGATCACTTGGGAAAGAATGCATTGTCTACTAATTTAAGTAATACCAAAAGTTCAACGATAACTCGAGAGGATGTTCCACAGGTTTGTTGGATCATTTTTCGTGTTTCGAACATTTTGTATCCAGTTTGAAATTGTTGATAGTTGCATAAAAGTTTTAATGAAATAATCCTACATTACAGATTTGTAAAAATGTTATTAAAGCTGCCGTCGAGGGTGAAAGGAAATTGAACAAACAAATCAGCATGACCGATAAGCGGAATGACCCTCC
Organism: Neodiprion fabricii; assembly: GCF_021155785.1. Lineage (NCBI taxonomy): Eukaryota > Metazoa > Arthropoda > Insecta > Hymenoptera > Diprionidae > Neodiprion > Neodiprion fabricii. The sequence continues at coordinate 6,801,257 of NC_060244.1, forward strand.
TCTTGTCTCACAAAACTGGGTCGTAGATCGACCTCGTTTTTCTTGGGATTTTCCTTCAGATTTATCTGTTACTTTCTGTCAGAGTAATTTGATCAAAGTTGACCATCTCCATATAGAATCTTGTAGTTTATTACTTTTGAACAATTATTTATTGCAGAAGTTGTACCAGTTGCATCACAGGAAACAATACTACTCTGGGATATATTGTGTTGTTTAAAAGGGATGGATGGTTCGTACATCACTTCTGAGCCCCTTGCAAATCCTTATGATGTTCGATCTTTTGTAATCTCACAAGACGTAGGTAAGGATCATTAAATACTGCAATAACTCTTGAATTTTTCTATGTTCAACATCTCAGTAAACATTTTCGTATTATCGTTTTTCAGGTACCTCATATAAGCAGTTAGCACAACAAATATTACCATTGGCTTCACATTACTCAATGACTGTTAGATTTATAGAGGAAAAAGTTCTGCCTGAAGACGGTCAAGTTAATCACGCTTTGCGAGGAGCATTGAATTGTCTGCTAAAAGATTATTTGGTATGCAAATAATAAACATTTCTATTAAGCAATTATACGAACATGGTTTTTAGGATATATCAATAAGTTCATCATGTTCAAATAACTTCAGCTCTTCATTGTACAATTGGAAGCCGAACATATTCGTGGCAAACTCAACTTACAGAAGTTATGGTTTTACATCCAGCCGACCATGGCTACCATGGCAATTCTTGCACATATCACGTCGACCATATGCAAGGTAGTTTTTAAGCTATTAACTATGGGTATTATTGAGTCACCATCTTATTTGTGCATTTCAAAACACAACGCTTTCCTTTTGCAGGCGAGTGCCAAAGGTGGCAAAGTCTTGAGCTTGCTACACGAACACATGAATGATATCAGTGGAGAAGCTAAGTCAAAGGAATTATGTTTGTTCCTTATTCGTGCAGCTAGCGTTCCCTACATGCAAACGCTAGAAAAATGGGTCTACAAGGGTGTTATAAGTGATCCGTATCAAGAAGTAGGTTTTTTCTACTCTGCAATATGCGTTAATGTTGTAGCTTTTAGTTTCTGCTTCTCGTGTAATCCACATACCACTGAAAATACAAGAATATTATGTAATTGCAATGAATATGATTTCAAAATTTACTTCGAATAGTTTCTAGTTGAGGATAATGAACTCATACAGCGTGAAGAACTGCCAATGGATTATTCTGCCGATTACTGGGAAAAGAGATACACTGTGAGGCACGAAAGAATTCCAGTATTCCTCAGCGAACATGCCCAAACAATTTTGAGAACTGGAAAATATTTAAATGTTATCAGGCAATGTGGTAAGTTTGTTATCAATTTCCTTTATAACTTTCAAAGTTGATTTTAGAAATCCAAACTTTTAAATAAATCTAAATTCATTTTACAGGTAAGACAGTTCAATGGGGAAAACAAGAACCACTTGAATATCAACACCGTGGACAAAAGTATATTGCTGCTATTGACAGGGCTTATTCTGAAGCTGCGCGGACGCTATTGGAAGTCCTTATTCACGAAAACGACCTGATGGGACGGCTTCGAAGCGTTAAGAATTACTTTCTGTTGGCTCAAGGGGATTTCGTGGTACGTTTACAACTCAAAACATGGTAGAAATTCGGTACCTACAAATAAAATTTTTAAGTAAAATCGATTATTAGAAACGTGTTATAGTTATTTTTATCGTTCTTTACGTAATTCATTATTTTTATTAAAAATTAGTTCTGACATCAATTTTCTAGGTTCAATTTATGAATCTGTGTGAAGGGGAATTGGCAAAAAATATGTACGACATTGTGATTCATCGGCTAGCTTCTCTCCTAGAATTGGCTTTGCGCATGTCGACTGCAGATTGTGATCCATACAAAGATGATTTGAAGCCAGAACTCTTACCCCACGATTTACAATTTCAAATGTTCCGAATCCTTTCCATACAAACACAAGGGGAGAAAGGTATAGATAAAAATACCTGTTAAGTATTCAAATACTAATCGATTCTGTTGTTTATAGATTTTTGTTCTCAAGTTGATACGGCATTAACTGGATTAGAAGCCTTTGTATTCAACTATGACGTCAAGTGGCCAGTTTCTCTAATTATAAACAGAAAAGCAATAGCCTGCTATCAGATGATATTTAGACATTTATTTTACTGCAAACATATTGAAAGGCTATTATGTAGGTGAGTACTTTTCTTACTGTACAAGGTACTATGTAAGGTAACAAAAAAACTAAAATGACGGAAAAATGCGACGATTCACTAATCTGCAGGAAACAGTTTAATTCAAGTGATTTTCCTCTAGCAATTAATTCTATATTAAAATATTGATCATAAATAGTGTTATTTAATTTTTCAGAGTGTGGATTAGCAATAAAATAGCAAAAACGTTTACGTGTGAAGCTGCAATGGCATATCGTCAAGCATTTTCCCTGAGACAACGTATGCTTGACTGTATACAACACTTGGAATATTATATGATGGTTGAAGTTATAGAGCCGAACTGGCTCACATTTCTCAACAAAATGAGCAAGGTATATAATTTCTTGAAATCAAATGAATGACATAGTTTTAACTATTTTTAATCCTATGGCACAGGTCAGCAACGTGGATGATGTTTTGAGCGTGCATCAGGATTTACTGGATAACTGTCTCAAGGAGTGCATGTTAACGGATCCAGTTTTATTGGCATGCATCACGAGTCTCTGTGCTGTATGCGTCGAATTCTGCAATTTCATGCAGGTAAAAATTTTCATTATTCTTTTACAATTTTTAATTTAATAACAACATTGCGTGTGCGATTGATTTGAAATAATACTTATACAGGTATTGCACAAACCAATACTAAACCACTGTTAGTTAGAAATAATAAAAATCGTATACGGAATTTAAGTTAAGCATGAATAAGTCCTAGCAGATTTATTCGTATGACTTTGGTCGAGATAAGTGCACAACGGTTTTCTTAAAAATTGTAACATGGCTCTACTGTTACAAAATTTAATAAAATTTTTTTAAACGATGACGCAACCGAAAAATGAACCTTTTGGTTTATCAAAACGGAAATTTTACGAGAAATTTCGTGAAAAAAAAACTGAAAAAGCTGCATGAATAAACACATGAATATTTGTCATTGTGTTAATCTGACATCATCTTACTAATGTCAAGCAAATGAGCCGGTACTATGTTGACGCTGAACTGACTTCAATGATTGGATCCTGTCAAGATGACGTCGGTGACTGTGATTCTGAGGTACACGGTTAAAAATATAAGTTTGCTACAGCTCTGCATCATGTAGTTCTAGAAAGCGTGATACTTGCTGCCGATAGATGATTCATTACATCGACTGCATCTCTGCGTTATTTTCATAATTTTTGTATTAATTTAGGCGATTAGCAAGAAACAAAGGTAATCATTAGGTATTTGTTGAAGATATTGTCGTTCTTTTGGAAGAAGTACTGATTTTATGTATTGCATGTTACGACCATGAAAACGAATATCCATTTATGCTTTTTCTTCCCAAACAACGTTTCATGTAAAAAATATTTTCTCAATGTAAATCGCGAACCGATATCTACGGCATCAACAAGAGAAAAGAGAAAAAACTGAATTGCCCATTAAAAAATACATACATGTTGAAGTGAAATACAACATGATGCCGAATTAAGAAGTATTTCCGTTATAAGATTTTTGTACTTTTGATTTGATTTCATGGTAGCAACGTTATTTGCATTTTGTAAATTTAAGATGTAATATTGGAAAAATTTACGGAACATGATCAGGAATGCTCCTTCTTTATCTTCATTGTGATTGCAAATTATGTTCCTGCCTGGAAGGTTTTGTCAGACATGATTCTTCAGTAGCACCGTATTATAATACTAGTTGTGATATTTTTTGTTTCTAGTCCTTTTACTTTTAGCGGTTTCAGCTTTCAACAAAATTGAAACAAGACTCTGCTGCAAGAGAACAAGATAAAAAGAAGTTCAGGAAATGAATAGTGATAGCTATAACTAGTACTAGCTTCAAACTTTCCATAATCCATTCGCTTTCATGTTTAAATTAACAGATGACAACATCAATCTAATTCTACTCTGTTTAACAATTGTCCAGCTTTCTCATTGAACATTAGTAGTCAGCTGATAAAACGCAAAAGCCAGTCTTGATATAGACTGTATTAAAATTATTTTTTGTAACGTTGACTAAGATTGTGTTTAACCAGAATGAACAAGACATTGGTTGCGGGACCATCGATGAAATATACAATGTTCAATTAACTTTTGTTTCAATGAAATATCTGTCAATTATATTGCGGTGAATGCCTACGTTCAAACGAAATATTTTATCTTATAGAATGATGCTGAATCAACTCTCGGAGCAGAAGAGGGCAGTTTTGAAGAGCGAATAACGAAACTGGACACTAGATTTATGGAGGTTCTTGTTCGTCTTCTTGATAGAATCCGTGACTTGGGCCGTGAAATTGATAATGAAAAGTTACTGAACGTTTTGTGCCGGTAAGTTTATAAATAGATAGATATTTTTTTTACTTTCCATAAAAGACATTCTGATCTGATTGTAAAATGACACTTTTTCCGGTATATAGATTGGATTTCAACATGTTTTATACGGAAATGCTGTCAAGGCAGGGTATGGAAAAAACTACACGGCAACAAGACATTTCTGGTTGATAAGTGACCACTTCCAGATTGTATAATATACGATCGCACTATACTGTACCTACCATTGACTAAAAAAATGAATATATTTATAGATCTTTGCTAAAAATGACACAGGATCTGAAAGATAAATGCCATTCTTTATTGATATAGATCAAATTAATTCATTAGTTATGAATTGAAAATTGTTGTAGATTAACAACACTAGCACAAAGCTAAATATTCCATTTAAATAGTAAGCAATTAGAAAATATACCTAAATAAATAATATTACCTTGTCTTATCAATAATGGAACACGTTTTTTTTCACTGAGAATATAATGTAACAAGCCATCATAAGAATTCGTTTTCACTTATTCTACATTTTTTCTTTTAAGCACATTATTTCCATACTCGCTTTCTTTTGTAAAATAAGTGTAAAAATACTATATTCACAAGATTTGATCAGCGAACCAAGAGTACCAATTTCGAAAGATTTTAGCAGTATTGAAAATGAGAAGTTAATCAGTTTTTCTCAATTTGATAAAAAAAAAGCAATGAGTACAGAAATAATAGTTCTCGCTGAATTCTACATGAAAAGTATTTTCGTTTAACTCAACATATTGTTTAATCTGTTTCATTGGTATTGCAAGTATTCTCTTTTACAGCTAGATTGAGACTTTGCAACATCGCTTCAAGTCTTTCAAACTTCTGATTGAATACATTTATAATTTTTTCATAATCTGAGATACGTCCTCTTGACAAAATAATCTCTTTTGCCTGTTCAATTATATGACGGTCAAGTGTGAGCTTTGAACATGTATTTCTGTACACTGTCTTACCATGAGGTATAACGGTGTTACCCCGTAGTGGCTTAACTCTGATTTTAGCTTCTGGTAGAAAGTCAGGGAAAAATAAAATCTTTTTCGACATAAAACGAAGAGGATTTATCCTCATTCGTTGAACAAATTCCCCGTAGTGACAACACCATCGATTTTTTAATACAGGTGAACCAACGACAATACCTTCTGCATAGGAGACAAGTTTAACTCTGGAAATTAATCCCACAAGTTCAGCTTTGCCCAATATTTCGGCTGTATCACTAACGGCCAAACCGTTCAACAGATTAAACAGTACTATCGCTATTAGGAAAACAAAAAGTACAAACACAAGGCGACTTAGTACAGGATGAGCTATAAATGGTATGTCGCTGGCGTCAAATTCTCCAGTCAACATGATAATGGTTTTGAAAAGAGAATGTCCCGGATCAAGGAAGTCGCTTTGATCTTTGAATAGCGTATAAAAAGCGAATGCAAACGCAAGAATAAGGAAAGCGTATAAAAATAGGAAATGCATAAAGTTAAGTGTAACTGTTTTGAACATTTCAATCGCAGTCGACATTCGAGGATGCTGTCCAATAAGGATGACTAGTTCCCAGGCAGAGAGTAAAATCGCTATTGCCCCGGTGCGAGGTTCGGGTCCGCCGAGCAGAGCTACTCCCAAACAAACTAACAAAAGTTCCAACCAATTTTCAGAACTGAAGAAATAGTTCCAAGGAGAAGAAACCAGCTGAAGCAATTCTCGGAGAATCAGAATCATTAAGGCAATCGCAGTAAAGGTCCACAGAGTACCATTTTGTTGCCACTTTGCTAACGAAATATCTGATTCAGTATCGTTGCCATTATATGACGTAGATTCCGTTTCATTTTCCGGATCACCACTGCTGAATGTCATGGATAATATATACGCATTAAATATCAGGTAAAAAATTACATAGAATATAAAATTGGCGTATAAAATTGGGCTGATGCGTTGCCACTTGAGATAAAGGAACGACGAAAGTATCGGATGCTTTAGAAGATGTCGATGAGAGTTGCTATTAGCTATGTATAAAAATGGCTGCATTTCCATACAGATTCTTTTGTAATTGACGTGACCTTTTTCAAGCAAATGTTCGCTGTCCTGATTCCTGATAAAACCGTGCGGAGCTAGGCACTGATAATTAAATTCAATTTCGTAATCCTCGTAATCATCAGTGTGTTCCTTGGTCGTTTGTAAACAATCATCCAAATACCGAGACATACTTTCAGGGGAGATATTTGCTATTGGAGGAATTCCCAAATCGTTTTGATGACCAATGTAACTCCCAGATTTCAATAGCTCGCTTATTATCTCCGAAGATTCTGCACGGGCTGCATAATGCAACGCAGTGTTTCCTTTCTCTGAAATGAACAAAAAAATAAATAAAAAATGAATCCATGTATATTAGAAAACTAATTGGCAACGAATAATTTATAAAATTGATAAAAAAAACGATGGATGTACGATTCAAAAATTTTACCATCTACGTCTCGAACGTTTACTGGCTTCGCCAAAATAAGTCTGAGACAGGCCATTCGATCTGAACCGCGAACAGCGTGAGATCCGAGTTCTTGACAGCCCTTAATCAGAAGATTTCCACTTCGTTCCGCACCAGCATCGAACAGTTCCTTGAGAACTTTGTAGTGGCCTCTGACGACGGCGTTTTCCGCCGCTTCAGCTAAGATTCCTCTGTCACCAAAGATCTCGTTCTTAGCCAGACTCTTCACAACCCCTGGTAAATTTTGCCGAACTGCTATTTTTAAAAGATCTATCATTTCTTCGTGCGTCAATTCAACGTTTTCCGCATGCTGTAAATAGCTCTCTTCGTCGTTACAATCCAAGAAGTATTTCAGATCAGTGACATCCATTTTTCTATCGATAACAGGCGGGAGTGAGATATGAGGTAACTCTTGTTCCAGAATCTGGCGCGTTGTTCTTCGCCTAAAGTCTTTGAAGCTATCTATATCTGGGGGGCACTTCGATTTAGAAAATATAAGATCGATCACGGCTTCTTGGCGTGATGCCGCCGCCAAATGAGTCGGTGTCAATCCCTTGCTGTTTGCAATATTGGGACTAGCATTGCACTCCAGTAAAACCTCGACACATTCTACGTTTCTCTTGTTAACTGCAATATGCAGAGCGGTTTGTCGAGCTACTTCTAAATTTGGTTTTATAGCAGGATTGCTGAGTAGTATCTTAAGGACACCAGCATGTCCCGCTTCTGCGGCAAAATGAAGCGGTGATCGCTGATGAACAACGTTCTCTTTATTCGGATTTGCACCCAGGTTCAAAATCAGTTCAACAAAGTCATCCAGACCATTAGAACACGCAATATCCAACAGTGTCTTGTCCAGAGGATACGGATAAACGTGATCCATGTCAATACTGGGAGGATTCTTCTTCAAGCTCTTGGTTGCTAAGCTTTTAAAAGCTGCATAGTGCCTGTTCTTCAGGTATTCCAGCAACAATTTATGAGGACCTGGACCCTGGCTCTGAAAGACCTGCAGCTCCATGACTTGGTCTGCTGTGTCCATGTTGACTCTGTAAAAATTCGTCGGACGTGGGCAGGAATTTGATTACACAAAAAAGTGGTGGTGGTTTTCAGCGAAAAAAGAAATTAAACATTTTATCATCGTTCGATACTGAAATGAGAAAATGAGAAGTTTCGCGGCAGAAAATAATCACGTCTGCTTAATTTCCTAATTAAAACTATTATACTTGTGCTAGATAAGCGAAGAATACTTTACAAAAATTATCGTTTTTCAATTAGAATCGATTATTGCAAGCTTGCGATGCCGATGACAAGGTGCAACGCATATCGCGAACAAAAGTGGGGGCAAAAAACAATGACTCGTTCATGCATACAAAAAAGGGAACCAACAGCCGTACGTACTAATTGGTCAATTGCTGCAATTTATTTCAGTCTACCGTTAGTTGTTGACGTCATAATCAACTCATACTATATATGTACTAGGATCCCGATGTCGTTTAAACGATAGAAATTCAGGAGCCTACTGTTTGACGAAATATCACAACAAGGAAAGCCTCGAGACCACGTTTTTTTATTTTTATTTATTTTTATTAATACTGCAGCATCCTTAATGTCATCAGTATCGGACATGTAAATATGCGGGAACCTCGTGGGTGTCGAGACATTATGGAGTAATGATGTCATACTTAAACGTCACTTGCGCGAATATTTTACCGCTGATAGAAATTTAGACGTAATTTTTCGTAAAGTTGTCGTTACAGCTCGTAACAACTCGGGAAGACTTAGTCCAGTCTATCATGTTATACTGTAAAGTTTTATCGTTAATGGTTGCCAACGAGATAAATGAAGTTAATGTGACTAAGAACGAAATGCACTTCCTGCGACAGTGATACGAACAATGGTACGTAAAATGAATTTCAATTATCCATAGTCATTGCGAGAGAAAATTAACGCTTATTCAAAAGGCAGCAGGTCGGCTGATACACCGAAACGCCAGGTCAACGTTGGATTGACTTTTCTTTTTGATCCCACTGGCGATTTACAGACTCATAGTTTATTCATTCGACCAAAAAGAGTATACGGTGTTGGACTTGGAAACATGTCAACGATGAATTAATGCGAAACTTACCGATGTGTGACGGAGCAAAACGCGCGTTTAAAAAATGACACGGTTGCGGTGAAGCTTGCAGGTGGTGAGCATCGTAGCACTTGATTAAACTGGAGAAATAATACGTGACATTGCTGCAGCGGTTGTTAATCCCTCGACGAGACCAGAGACTGAGCTACTCGTGTAACATCGCTTCGTTTCACAGTCGCTGAGAATGCGAAGGAAGGGGCACCAGTACCTACAAAACGAACTGCTGCAGCAGCAGCAGCAACTGCTGGATAGTGTCGGAGAGACGACTTGGATTCACGGATGGTGAATATGTATACGTATAGGTGGATATTTAAACGCCAATGCGTTAACCGTCAATAAAATGCAATTTATTTATTCCCCCTGTCATTCCCGTAAATATTTACTCTCTATTTCATATTTATAGCGGGCTGAAATTTGCTCGAGGCCGACATGTCGCCGCTGTGACATCGCAGGCTTACCATTCGATCGAATGGAACAAAGATCTTTGAGTTAGACCGTCGTTTAACACATTCGTGGAAAATACATTCAACTTCCTAATGATACTAACCAGAAGTTGGTTCTGTTTAGTCTGAGCTTTTGTATCTGAAAATCTATACGCGTGCAATTTGCACGACGTGTAGCAAAAATTCGCAGCATTATGATCTCGTCAACGCTAAATATTCACAATCGATGTTAAAATTTGCGGTGAAAAAAATCAACGTGTGAACAAATAATTTATTGTCAAAACAGTAGCTCAACTTTGTTTCGTGCGAACCGGCCACTGTCTGCAAATTCTCGCTTCGCTACTGGGTATGGTGTGGAGTTTCATACAGGTATAGAGTGTGATACCTTCGGCAACTTGAAACTCGTCTTTCTATCTTATCTTTTCATTATTGTTCTTTACTTTGCGACTATGGCAATACAGACCGAATTGTTTTACACAATGGGCGGATTTAGCTTAGACGTATTCATACTGAACCATAAAAAGAATTTAGAGGATATTTCTGGGCAGGCTTATCGGGAATCTTTAACATTTCCCGAAGTTTTTCTTATAAGGGCACCACCCAAACCTCTCTCTCACGGATTTTGATCGGTCTTTGGTACATTGAATGTTAGAGATATGTATATCTAATGCTAAAGGGGGGCCCCCGAAAATTTTCTCCGAACTTACAGTTTATTGAACAAAATGCCGTTAGTTTACTACTCGGGAAGGATCCGGCTTCATTATACCTGAGACCCGTCAAAATCCGTGAGAGAAAGGTTTGGCTCTTCCCTTGTCAACCGAAATAAAACCTCTATTCTTTACTATTTTGTTGCGAATTTTGAAAAAATTTTCCATGATTCAAGTCAGCCAATTTCTTTCCTTTCAAGTCACATTTGATATCTCCGTAGTTTGTGATCACCCTGTAGACATACTCTAGTTGGATGTGGAATCGAATTCGATTCAATGGCATTACGCCCACAGATTTTACCATTTTTGTGCAAGCCTGCTTACGAATCTGACTCGACTAAAGTGTATATATAGGTATAATTTATTCTACCGGTGTAGGCATGGCAAGCTTCTGGTCGAGTGACTCAAGTCAAATATCCTTCGACTTTTATTTACGTCGTTTTTACATCCGCTGGATAGATCAAAATAACTTAAAATTTCGTATTAGTTGGTGCTAGGAGTGTATATCTTTTCATTGCTCTCGTGTAAGACGAATTAATAATACAATTTTTCAAAACTGGGGGAAAAAATGATCTCGGAAATAGGTGAAGGTTTTCTCGGAAGGATAAACACGTTTCCCCAAGTGTCCTCCATGTGGTAAAACGTAATAAAATGGCATAATATGTAAAGTATAAGAGTACTCGTAAGTACCTTTTGCATATATTTCTTCACTCAGATATTCATGATTAACGCATATCGTACGGCCGTGAATTATTCTGTTGGAGAGATGAATGAGAATATTGTTTATCCCTATCTCCGTGAAGCAAATTGAGTTATCATTCTATCTCCACATTCTTGTGAAAGATATAATATGAATCCATATAACGTTGACAAGTCAACAATGCTGCACCTTGTAATTGATATCGACATAATTTATTTTCAGATTGTCACGCGTCATTGATTGTTTTTTTCACGGTAACTTTACAGTCGACTCCTTTATTGGCAATGCGCTTGAATCCGGCACCCACGTTCTTTTCATATTTCTCCGTACCTTCGTGCATCAGTGTAATATTAACCTTGCAAATCATAACCAGATTCGTTAGAAATATATAATTCGATGTATAATAGGGTACAGTTCACGCAATATTCACGAACCGTATAAGAGATGACAATTCCTTTTTAAAACCCTTCGTAAGTGGAAAAATGAATGAAAAGTTATAGGAAGAGAATGAACCATTCAAAAAATCTTCAGCAATGTTATTCGCGCTAATAACAGTAAACACGAATGAAACAACATCCTTGCCATGTAATTGGAATGAATCTGAACAAATTCACATAACACAATGACATCGTCAGCTGAAGAAAAGGTAATATAGCTATAATGTTCAAAATCGTTAGGCTATAGTTTTTTTTAATCCGATTCTAATGTTCTGGGTTTATTCTGTGTACAATCAAGATCTCCAGGTCTCGTCTGAAAAAATATTTACAAACAGTTATCTCCAGAGGGAATAAAATAGATTAATGTAAGTCCGGTATACCATGAATGTTCGTGAAAAATTATATTTTCGCGATATAGCTATACTTTAATGTGAGATGTCTCGAATATTTTTCAAACAATACGTAAATATCTGGCCAACGAGGAAAATAAGCCCACAAACATTATAATCGGATCAAAAACAGCAGATCTTGAACATTCTGAAAGTTCTAATTACAAAACCTTTTCTCATATTGTCGTTATCTTAGCTTGTGTTGTTGAAATTTGCTCAGCTTTGTCACCATTACATAGTAGAGACATTGTTTCATTCACGTTCACCGCCGTCGGGGCAAATATTTTTCAAACAGTTTTCCTCTCTTTCCTGAACTTTGGATAAGAGCGCTTGGTCGTCGGCGCCTGCAGATATGCAACCGGAGTTGCGCTCGTTCGGTAAAAGTAAAAACAGCCGTTCGTAGTCAGACTCAGCGCTCGAATTACGAGTGACGCGCGCCTCGAAAATACTGCAGTACGTGCATTATCATTTTATCTGTTCTAAAATAGACCCGATAAGTCGCTGTTAAATATTCATGCAGATTGTAGTATCATCGAGTAAGAGGGTCTGGACGGTTTACTTGAAAGTGGGCGGGAGGTCGTGAATACCTGGTATTACCGGGATTTCTTGAGGTGGATAAAGGCACATACATTCGGGTTCATAACGAAATAACGGAATTAGACGAGGCGATTAAACTATGAAACCCGAAATATAGAATCGAATACGCGGCGAGAAAGGTGCGTGATACAATCGGTATTGTCATCCTCTGCTCTCCTCATCCGTCTGTGTTACACATGATGCCCGGTCCGTTATCCCAGAAAGGTATTGTATCCTATGCCTACCGTGATGCCGAGGCATATAATACGCGTGCGTGAATCGGAGAGGGAAACAGAGGAGTATTAACTCCATGTGGAATGCGAGTTGACAGTTTGTAGTCGGCCGACCGAGGAGATCGACTTGGAAAGAACCCGTCCCGCGATTGCTGTTCGATTCGATCGCTGATTTTTTTTCTTGCTTTTTCTCGTTGGATTTAATACGTAGACGTGAGAGAAACCGAACATCGTACGTCGCCGGAGAAACTTTTCGTCAAAAGGCGAATTCACCCCTGCGCCGCGTAAGTGGTAAGTGGAAACGATGTGTCAGACTAGATCAAGGGGGTGAAAAGAAGTAGACGGTTGAAAAAACGTGCTTGATTTTGGGAATTTATATCTCGACGATCAATTATTCGATTAGATCGAGGCTTGGTTTATTCGAGAGCATGTATATTGAGCTTCGTTTACGTATTTCTTTGGTCAAGAAATATTAACAGGAAGCACTGGTATTGACAATAAAATCAACCGTTTCGCTCAGTGACATGTTTTGCGGAAAAGTGATCAAGCGATTAACTCTTAATTTGTATACAGCATTCGTGGATAATTTGTCCTCTTTGCCACATACCTGTTTTTTTTTTTTTTTTTTTATATAATTTTGTAAAAGGTCGTGAATTTTCTAACGAAAAGTCGGATTTCAACCTCAAACTGATTCCATTTTGTGAGATAAGATAATAATTTCGAATCGTTGCGATGAGGATAAACTGTCCAAGAATACTGTCTCCTAATCTCAAGTGAGTCGGTTGAGCCGTTTTTGAGATATCGTCGACACGGAAAAACATATCAGTCAGTGAAATGGTTATAACAAAATTTGCTATAATTTACTTTAATGAAAAAGCGATCGAATCAAGCTTGACAAACATAATTCTGAATTAAACAAACTCCAATCGAATCGAATGATTTCATGTAAAGTTATAAATTGCCAAAATTCTCAAACCTTTTCAACCCTATATTCGTATACACTTCCTCCTAATTAATGAGTGATAAATGCTGGTGGAAATCGCGATAGAATCGTTTGGAATTTAGATACGATAGATTTTGAGAGAAACTTATAATCATCGTCGCCTTGTCGTCGGAATACGGAAAATTACTTGATGAGGTTTGAACGATTTTAGATTAGCGTACATTACGAGCTGACCTCACGTTTCACGAGGCGGATTGCGTTACGTGCGTAAAAAGAACTTGCGTGTTATATCATGAATGAAAATTATATCGAATGTCAACAAAACAAACCCTGGTTGATATAAAATCAATCCGTTAGCTTCGTGTTCAGCACTTTACGGAATTAGGGAATGAAATATCGGATGACCCGTTGGATTAACCGACGTTAGCTTAAGGCGTATAAGTTGCGCTGCGCTGATAAATCTTTTTAGTTTATTAGTGATGCAGCAGTCACAGTTGATAACGTAACTCCGAATTCCATCGAGTACGTACATAGTGAAGTCAGTCTCGGGGCTTTACAGCTGATTAAAACGGCAACCGGCTTGTTCCTTTTTATTTGTTTATTTATTTACTGGCAAAGAGGCAGTTCATCGCAGATATTGCGTTAAGATTTTAATTTATTCAGTCACGTACTGCTTATTTTATTTGCTTAGTCGCGATGTTGTTCGTACGAGTGAATCTGAGAGTAAACCGAAAGCGCAAAGCGTTGTACAGATCATCGCATATTTTGTAAATCGGATTAGCTACACTGACAACAGCCGACCATTCGAAGCGAAGCGTCTCGATGTAATCCCTGATATTCACTCGACTTGACTTATTGCGAAACTGGTGTATCTTTGTATTCATACGATTTATTTTTACACGTATCATTGTTAAGCGGAGCCACAATTATCGCTTTTTCGATCGAACGTATTTCACCGATTTTTGCTCCTATTTTAACCGCAAGATCATTCACTTCCAATGTTCACTAAAATTTTCTTAGATCCAATAAATGTTTGATTAAAACTAGCATGTGTGAAAGAAAAAAATTTCTATCGAGTAATTCGACAAACACGGTTTTCGACAAGAATAAAATTTAGCATCGAAAGCAAAATAACATCGTGTCATAACGCATTCCTAGCTTTGCTCGCCTCAGCGTATAATTTTCAGATACTCTACTCGAGCCATGCTTAGGTATAATTAAATTAAAATTTAACCTTCGCAAAAACGTTTTACTCATATCTATTATTTACACCCAAACATGTTTCACTTGAAGCGTTATTTGGTCACGCGTCACGTGATCATCTGCCAAGTTGAAAAAAAAAAAAAAAAAAAACCAAAAACAAAACCTGTTCTCTGCAGAAAAATTCAATACTCGGTACAACGAAAAATAAGAGGCATAAATCTAGTAGTTTTCAATTATTTCATCGTATAGATGTGTCCATAAGCCTGGTCAAAGTAGCAATAAAAACAGTGGAACTAATTACGTACAGGGAAAGTTGCATGCGATATTTCTCGAAGAGAAATGCGCTTTTCCCCGCATTAATTATTCAAATGTGAGCAGTACATCAAGACCTGTTCTTTCAATAGAAAATTACTCCTATAAAACAAGTAGCGACGTAAACGTATGTATGTAAAAAGCAAAACCGCTGTCAAAGTGTCAATAATTCGATGAATATCAGTATAGAATCGAGCTAAAACCGACAACCACGAGAGTAAAATAATCATTATTTACTTTCGACGTCTATTCTTCCATTCGTAAAATAAGATAAAAACTACGAAACTGGAGGAAAAAAATCGTCGCCAGGATATATCAGAGTTATTTTGGTATTGCGTCAATATGTTACGTAGATGAGCGTATACACCGAGGTTTTCGAGCAGTTACAAGCTTTCATCTCCTTACACGGACTACGAACTGTACACGATCGTAAGAGCAAAAACACGGACATGACTCTGGATGCACAATAAACGTGCGTTAAAAGTAAAACATGTGGTTTGGCCGGTGCATTGCAGGTAAGTTTCAGAGCTCAAACTCCGTACTGCATACCTATTGCACGATTTCTCCGCGGTTATTCGAAGAGTCGGAGATATTTTCAAGTCGTAACGCGATACAGCAATTACACGGAGTACCGGAGCCTCTGTAATTATTACAAGCGTCTGACATCGTAAGACGATAAACGAAAATGTCGTGCGATCCTTGTCGAAAAATAATAAACACGGTTACAAACATGAGAAGCATGTCTGATTATTACATTCGTTTAAAACGCTATTTACACCGGCTAGAGCGACACGTGACAAGAATACGGAACACATGTAGGCATATTATACATATCTATACATCTAGGTATACGAGGCAGGAAGTTTTTGTTCCTTTATTTTCTCACCTATACTATATCATTTATTTTTTTTTTTTTCATTTTCCTTTAACCTCGATTCGAAACCCTCCAGCAACTGTAATTTTTTCGGTCCAGTGACCGTAACGAGGATGCTATGCCCATGTCGTCGATCAGCAGTCTACCGAACCCGACGTTGATAGTAATCACCTCCGCTAATTACAATTACGTAATACATTTGTTTTTTTTTTTTTTTGTTATTGCCTCCGGGACGTTTGAGAGAAGGTGATGAAGGAAAGATAGAGAAAGAGAAAGAGAAAGAGAAAGAGAGAGACAGAGAGAGGAAAACAAATTCTTCATTTCTGTATTTACACGGATGTGTTAATTCTTACAGTCTATTATGTATTTACCTGTGACGAGAGAAACTGACGAAACGATCGCGTGACGTCATGCTACAAATTTAGCGATGTTCGTAAGCCGGGCGATGATGGCAAACCAAAGTTGTTCCAAACATTCGCGAAGGTTGATACGAGTAAAAAAAAAATATAAAAATAAACGCAAAAAAAGAAAGGAATGAAATTTGACGTACGATAGTAGATCCACGTGATTTACCGTAGGTACAAGCTTTACGATAAGTAATAATCGAGGAATGAAGCGCGAATTGCAAAGAAATATTTACTCGAAAACGGAGCGAAAAGTCTCAGGTATAATTTAATGGATAAAGCTCTATAATCCGAATGAACGACTGTTCAGCTGCCTTTCGGATAATATTGCGTGCAGTCGAGGTGATCGTGAGGCTGAAATTGGTTATTAACTCATCCCATGCAATCGCGGCGAGGTCAAAGTCGGCTCAAATGAACAAGCCTAGATGTGCAGCGGATAGACGTATGATAAACTTGGAACGAATTAGGCACGGGAAGATTTGATTTGCCGTTTTGTTTCACCTTCGCGTAATTTCATCATCTGATGAATTTTAATCAACTAAACATTTGACGTGTCGCTCCCTGGAAGCTGTAACGTTGATCACCGCTCGAGTTACTTTATATAAACCAGTGAGGTCAACCGATCGAACAACAGATATTGTTCACTCTTGGTCTATTGAAACATATGTTTTTACCACATTATCTGTAATTTGGCTATTTCCAATTGCATTAATTTTGCTTTTTTTTCATCACGTGATGCACGTTTTCGAGCAGAAATTATACAAGAGGATTAACGATTAGGATATTAATTTTAATCGTTGCCAGCTCGGACTGACGATGAGTTATGTGTTGTTATCATATACTCGATGTTAAAAAATTCCGAGTCGAAAATCTCGCGGGATCCGAGGTACTGATTTGATTTTTAACGCCTCAAATATTATAAGATCACAGTTTTTCGATACGCGGAATGAATTATTAACCGTGAATTATTACAACAGCGGATCAGAATCTTGACCGGGTGGCGATTAATTTTTATTACGGGTATACACGATGGAATAACATCTCGTTATCTCCTATTGGCTGCACGGCAGTGCCCACAACTATCCATGTAACGGTGAATACAAAATTAGATAATTCGCAAAAGGCTGATTGACAAATGACCTCCAGGATTCCGTCATCTACCAATCTGAGAGTATAATTCACCTCGACAATAGTTACGACCACACGGTGTGTGCGTACTACGTAGGTATTACGTTTCACTGGTTCTTGACATTATAAAAATCAAGATCACTGGATACGTTTCATCGTTTTCGAAGCATGCACTCCTATTCTATGCAGGACAGCGATCTTTGGAACTGGTAATTCTTCTGAGCGACAAATAAAGGTGGCAAGGAAAACGATTGGAAAAAAAAAAAAAATAGAAGAACACTCGCCCCACATTTATTTTTTATAATAACATGCGCATACTCTCGAATCAAAGAGGTCAGAGATCTCTATCTTGATGTTCTAGTCGTTTCGATCCGTAATTGGACGACGTTAGGATCGCCCACAGAAACAATTCTACACACACACACGCATGAACAAATATATATATATATACATATATGTATATATATGTGTATGTATGTATATGCATTGAAAGTTGCTGGCCCGTTGACCAAATAGAGAAAATTCAAAAGCGTCCGAATGACGTCGATGTGACAGGGTTTTTTTTTTCCACTTTCTTGTCGCGTTTCATCTGCATTTGAATTTTTTGTTTTAACGTCGGAACAAAACAAGTGTTTCCTGTCTTCCAATGGCACGTCCAGACAACGCCTCAGCATACTTTAAACCATGCACGCAGACTCACAGCACAGTTATTCCCATAAAGCTGGTACCGAAGTAAGTTGTAACACTCACGATCAGTATATCAGTCAGACAAGCTATCTGCAGCAGGAATGTCGAGCCGATTACACAGGATGACCGAGTAAACGGAGGAAACTACGGTGTTGTTATCGTCATTGTACATTCTTGCTGTTATTTTAGTAATGCCGTTTTTATTTCTACACAACGAAATAAGCTTTACGTATAATTTCTTATTACAATCGGTTTTTATTTGAATTAGGTACTTGGAGAATTTTTGTACGTCGAGGAAATGGTTGCGTCAAGTAAAAAACTAAACCAACGTACGCTGTGTAATGAAGTTATGAGAAAATACGTATTCAACTTTAACAATACGGTTTGTAATTGCACATCGGTAGAACACATCGGCAAACTGTCCCAATGATGTAAGCGACGTTGTGTTTTTACAATTATGCAAACCGTGATGTAATAGACGGAAATAAACTCGACAGCGCGTTTAATTAATAATATCGATTATATCAATGGGGCGGTGATTATGAACTACATCAGCAACGACGCGAGATTTAACAACAAATTATAAGGGCGCATGGGATGAGCATGCAATCGATTTGTGCCTCACTACACTGATTGTGAGAGAAATGAAATTGCTGTATTAGCTATCGGTGCTTCGCTGACGCTTAATTTGTCAATAGAACAACCCTTTTTCTTTATGAAACACTTCGTTTTGCTCCATTAGTTGGAGTACGATTGTTAGAATTACCTAATGTGCTCTGTGTAACAAGGTGTTGTCGGATCTGGTCATGAGAGCAAGTTAATTCAATTGTGTTTGAAAGTGCAGTGGCCGTCTACCCATGAAAGTGGTAAAATAAATACAATGGAAGATGTAAGTCGCATATTGGAGCGATAGGGGATGAAACCAGATGGCATCTACATGTTTAAAGGCATAAAGAATCGAGCAGTGAACTAAGGGTGGTGTTGAAGAGTGCGATCGCGTGTGTAAAATAACCTCTTTTACCGTAAATGGTAGGTGCTTTGAATCGTTCAGGGATACGTTATTATTATTTTATAGTTTCATGCAGCTTTAATTTCTAGCATTTTTTGTGCGAAGATATCGAGATTACCGTATGTGATTCGATCCAGCAGACATTTTGTTATTTTAATTCAGAGTTAGGACGAAAAATATAAAAATACACTATTGATAAACAAAATTCAAAATTTTAAAAATAATAACCGATCCACGTTTATGTTTTAATTCATTCGATCGATGGTTATTTTTTTTTTTTTTAATTTTAGTTACGTACACAATGCCGATTAGACAGATTTACATACGCCCAAGCCGCAATAATTGAGCTCCAAGAACACTGCTTTGCAAGCTCTATGTTTACAATCGAAAATTGCTATTACTATAGAAAATTTCAGCAGCGTAACGAAAGTATCAGATTTTTTACGAACCGATAATGAGATAAGCCAGGGATTATTTACTCGTGCTTTGAAATCTTGCCTCGTTGAAAGTCAATGTAAAATTAATAAAACACCGATTTTTCCTACGATAACGTTACGAACATCAATCTCGCGATGCGTTGACTCATTTCTCGGCCGGGATCGAACTTTGTATTTTTTTTTCGCGCAAACTATATACCAAATCAAGGGAAAGACATGATCGTGGTTGGCTCGGTGGGCGAGACGAAAGTCTGCCATGGGCATGCACTTATATGGCGCGTCCTGACTCCATGCCATTCGAGGCCATCACTGACGCAATACGCGGCCACGTCTGCAGAGGTCTTTTGATTAAAATGAGGAGAAGCAAAGAGCTATCGACGATTGTCGAAGCCGTTGATAATCGCGGCTTACTTCAAAAATCCGCTAATCCGCAAGGGGTGATGTCGCCTTTCATTCACGAGTTCGTATATTTACCGCGGCAGCTTTTTATTCAAAGCTCATTCGAGTTCGCATTTTATGCTCGAGATTACGACGACTCTTTCATTTTTCAAAACGATTTTATCGAGCACTCCGGCTATCATCCGCTTTGCACAACCGATACTCTTCGAGAGGATCAGAGGGAAGTTATCTGGAGCGCAGAACCGTTACAAAGCAATTTCAGACGCGTATCTCGTACTGAAATGCGCTTGATTGAACTCTCAAACGGTTCCTGGGCTTTTCTACGAGATGTTTGGTCATTTATTATCTATGTATATTTTTAATTTTTAATTTTTTTTTTATGGTTTTTCTACTTTTACAGAGAATCGAACGCTACGAACGACCTCGTCGATTATACACCATAGAGGATAATGGGAGGTATGACCCAGAGGCCATGGAGCCCAACGAAGAGGAGGGGTCCGATCGCAGCTGAATACAGCAGTCCTGGACCAGCTTGCGTGACTCTACCATCACTCATAGGTAAACATCTTACATGCCCATAACTTGTTCCGATATATATTTTCATTGAGGTTCGTGTCCGCGCGTCTATAACGTAACATCGAACGTCAAGTCAGTTTCTACTTCGAAAAACAGTCAGGGTTACCCGTGTCGTTTATTATCGGAAGATCAAGGCCTCCAATAACACAGTTAATAATTATACCGGCTAATTTTCAGAACACAATTTATTTACAAATCTGGAAATCATCGGTATACAGAAAAAGGTTTCATGTTCAGAAGCACAATTTATTATTGGATCGTTGAATCACTTGCCGATTATTCGACAGACTGTATTACAGCTTAGGTCACACTGTAGGCAATTCTACTTTGGACTTCGTCATGGGAATTCTACGGAAATGGCTTCGATGAGACAAATACGGCGTGGCTCGCGCCTTGACCCAGTTAGAGACAAATCCTCCTTCGGACAGGGATCCGAGGAATACAAATGAAATTTAATTGCAGCGACATAAGCATTGGTTGGCAGGCTTTGCGACCGATCGATGATCGAACCCCGTGTAACCGAAATCGTTCGCTTTTCCTATACGTGAAAATTCGTCGTCTCTTCATGTTTTCAAATCGTTTTCAATTTCTGAATCCTTCCTTCTTACGTTCCGTTTCTGTTCACAGGGAAAACCGTTCCAGACTCAAAGAGAGGTAGAGCACCGGCGTTCTCTTTTGGCAGCAGGTAATCTTGGCAGAATAATCTCGGTACTTTAGAGCTGCATAATCAAATGTGGTTAACTAACACGCGAATACCGAATGCATTTATTGCAGACACGCGAACAAGAACAACAGTCCAGGACCTGGTCCGGGTCAATACAACGTTTCTGGCCTCAGCGCGAAGGGTAAGATATCGAAACGAGTGTCTCAACCCTTTCAGTCGCAGTGGGGTCCTCAGGGACCCATCTAAAAAATTTCCATGTCCTAGCCTTATCACAGTTTATTATTGATTCTGACTTCAGATTTCTAATCAGCGATCGCAAAAAGCCCCGAGTTTGGGCCAGAATCATTAAATTTTTATAGGTTTTTCAATTTTGCATCCGCCATATTGGATCCGCCATTTTGGATTTAGAAATTATCAAATTCTAACTTCAGATTCGTGATCAGCGACCCCAAAATCACTCGAGTAACGAAAGTAACAAAAAAACGTGTGACTGGAAGGGTTAACAGTAATCCAGAAGCTTCTTCCCCCAATAAAAATAAAATCGTTCTCTGCCGAATCGTATATTCCGACTTATTCACGGTTGCGGTATCCGCGATGGCCAATTATTATTTGCTTTTCTTAATCGAAGTTCGTCACGGGCAGTCCATGTATTCCGCAGCCTTCGAGCTTTTCTCTTTTTCTATTTTGCCACAATAGTTTACCAGAATTCCTATACACGGATTATTATTGGTATCCGTAAACCGTTTGGTCGATACCCGACGACTGCTTGGCTATCGCTATGCAAACGAGAACTTTGTGAGACTTTAATTGAACAATTTTTTCTTTATTTTCGTTACCTCTTCTGTAACAGCGATCGATCGTGTATCTGTATATTATACATAGTTTGTTGCGATACAAATTTACGGCAGTAATGATTTACGCAGCCGGCGTAACGGATCGATAGTTACTTTTCGTTACAGGTTCGATGCCGGCGACGGGGAATGTGTGCAATTTTCAAAAAATTTAACTCTCTGCAAGTACGTAGTACACTAGGAGCATTCAGAAAAGAGCCTTTTTTCAGATTTTGCTCTTCTCCGAGATGCTCTGTCGGGAAAGTTATTTTTTAGTGAA
The DNA here is from genome assembly GCF_021155785.1 of Neodiprion fabricii. NCBI lineage: Eukaryota > Metazoa > Arthropoda > Insecta > Hymenoptera > Diprionidae > Neodiprion > Neodiprion fabricii. The sequence goes on from NC_060244.1 coordinate 6,823,650, forward strand.
AAATTACAAGAATCTCGGAGAAGAGCGAAATCTAAAAAAAAAGCCCTTTTCTGAACCGTCCTAGTGTACACGAATGTACACGATAACATTTTTCGATATTTCAAGTCTTAGTCGATATTTTGACAAATGTTTGAACAATTTTAACATACAGATTTAGAATACTGAATAGATACTTTGAGCATGAATCAGTGCAGTGATTGATATCAATGTAAAGATAATTCGATTATGTACCAGAGAAGTCATGCGCCATGTCATGGGGTTAATTTGAATTGACACAAACGCATAAATACACCGGTTTATACTCAAGGCCTTCTTTTTATTACCGTCTACGTTTACGCTTCAAGGCAAAGATGGAGCACCGGCCGCTTCTTTACACGGACGTACGAAAAATGGTAAAACTGAACAAACTCCGGCCCCGGGTGACTACAATCCCGAAAAGGCCGTAAAAGTTGTCTCGGACAGTTCGCCGAAGTATTCGTTTGGCGTGAAGACGCAGACGGAAAAGCCAAACTCAACACCAGGTAAGTGCAGTTCTCGGGAAATGAAAGAAAACATGTAAATAAGTGAAATTAAATGAAAGAGTTTCCAAGCGAAATGAAAATCGAGAAGCTGGGAAAAGCAACGTTAAATACAAGATCGGAAAAATGTGATTCTGATCAATTCTTTCGCGTGGAAGTTACTCTATTTATAGATTTCATTATACTTTCCACGAATACTCGGAAAACGAACGTTTGCCGGTAATATTTCCTTCGCAAAACTCAATAAGTCAATAAGAACTGTATAGTTAATTTTTATTGTCTATCATAAAAATTTAGCAGAATCAGACCGAAACACTTTCATCTCTGTATGTACATCATGTATTTTATACTCGATTCAGTCTTGCAAATGAATATTGACAAACAAGAATCTATACACGAAATCATTCGAAAATTTTTATGAAAACGTGAAACCAAATGCCCCGTTAATTGTTCATTTTGTAAATGCGTCGATACATAAATAGGGTGGCCACAAATTCCTGGAAATAAAAATTCCATGACATTTCCAGATTTTACAGGACCTGAAACCTTCTTTTCCCATATCCCAGTTCTAGTAAGTTACTAAAACCTAAATTATTCGAGTTATTAACTCTATATTCGGTTTAAATTCAATTCGAATCGACGAAAAATATGCTGTACTAAGAAGTCAGTTTAAGCCAATTTGTTTTCTCAACGAAAAAAAGTAAACTTTTTACCATAAAAAAATCATTTCTAATTCCCATGATATAAAACTGATATTTTCAGTTTCTTCCATGACCAAATTGAAATCCCCTGACAATTCCAGGTTTCCTATGACCACTTTTAAATTCCCTGACATTTCCAGATTTTCCAGATTTTCCAGGTGTGTAGCCACCCTAATTAAGCTCCAAGTATTGTCTCTGTTGTGAAAGAAAAAACAGCAAGGTTGTATTCTCAGTATTTTGAAACTTTTTTATTCCCCTGTACAACTCGTAGCTCCGGGTGAATATTGTCCAGAGAACGTCAACCTGGATAAAGCCCCTCAGTACAGCTTCGGCGCGAAGGTTCAACAAGAAAAACCTAGCGAAGTCCCTGGTAATTACGACCCGTACCCTGAAATCTTTGTAACATCGGGTTTCCAAACTGACTACTAATCATGCCTAGCCTTAATCAACAGTAGCAGCTTGCGATTATCTTCCTTTAACTTATCGACGTGTACAATTATTTCACCTCAATTACGTCTCATAATCTTGCGAAAGAAAATTGGTCGTCAAAGTCATGATCCACATATAGGCAGTATGTAAAACGAAACTGAGGAATGAATTCCCATAATTTAAATCGATTCAAGTTTATTTCATTCCTGTTCAGTTTCACAATTAAATCACCTCTCGTGTAATAACTTGACTGGATAAAAATAATCAATTAATCAATATAATACAAAGTTTCCTCCGCATTCTCACATTTGCATTAACAGGAATACTTGCAACCGCCAGAATCTCGCACTTGATGTCGAAACGTTTCACAAAGGATTAACATCGTTAATCAAGAATTAGGTATATACTACATTCCGCATGCAGGGTTTAAACAGAATTTGAATTCAGTATAAAGTAGCTTTAGCCGTTCGTTGCTCAACTAATATGTACTTATGCTTGTTGACACCTAAGTAATAACGACGATGTAGAATAATTGCTCATACTTATCATTTGTTACTCATTGTCAGATATGACGCCACTGGCACCAATGACTATACATTCGATGGCACATACTTTCGTAGTTCTTTGCACTTCTATACCATATCTAGAGATTTTATATGAATTCTTAAAAAGTAGTTGCAAGTTTTTTTCGTAAATGTATTGGCTTATTTCTTACTGCGGTCGCAAAACTATACTTCTGCTATCATCGATTTGATCATCTAATACGTAAGAAATGTAACTACCCTAGAATATTCAATTTTCGAATATCTGAGCACGTAAAATTGAGTATATCTTACAGTATATCTTCCCGCCATTTTCTCACCTAGTTAAATTTGCTAGAGGGTACGAGCAATTACTTTACAATGTAGCAAGAAATCTTATATGTAAAAATATTTAGACTAGTTCGTTATATAAGATGTGTTACTACCAAACTATGAGCAAATATTTCTTTAGCATATTTTAAAACTGTTTAAAAATATTATTTTCGCCAGCTCCAGGCACGTACAGCCCTGAGAAGGTAAATCTAGACAAGGCACCTAGGTACAGTTTCGGACACAGAGTATCGACTGAAAAGCCGAGCGATACTCCAGGTAAACGTCCAACCTTACGATTAAGATTAAACTTTTCTTCATTATTTTGACTCACCCATAACCAACGGTATCTGCTTAGCTCCTGGAACTTACTGCCCCGAGAAGGTAAATTTGGACAAGGGTCCTCAGTACAGCTTGAGTGGGAAAGCACCGCCTGACAAACAAAACGATACACCAGGTATTAATTTACGTTAAATTACCTTTGATGATGGATTTCAAGTTCCACATTACTTGGGATTATACTTAAAATAAAAGTTATCAGTACGCAACAACACAAACAGCCTCTAGTCACTTAAATCACATGTAAATTGAATCGATTGTTTGTAGCTCCAGGCACTTACAGCCCGGAGAAAGTTAACTTGGATAAAGGACCTCAGTATAGCTTGAGTGGAAAAGGTCATGTGGACAAACCCAACGATGTTCCAGGTACTTGATAGATGCATGATAATATTAATTAAAAGGGTGCCTCCAATGTGCCTCGGTCGTGCTTCTTGCTTAATATTTCATTCATACGTTCAGAATTAAATTGTAACTAGCGATTAATTTTTGTGGAAATATGGTGCAATTCTTAACAATAATACTTTGTATCAAACATGTTCCCCTGTTGACACTACCAATTCCTTAACAGCTCCTGGTACATACAGTCCAGAAAAAGTAAATCTAGATAAAGGGCCACAGTATTCCCTCAGCGGCAAGGGTGCTCCAGAAAAAGCAAGTGATACACCCGGTATGTTGTTATTACTATGCTTTGAATTCTCTACACTAACTTGACACGATAGTTAGGGCATAAATTATATTTCAAAAATTTTAGCACCTGGTACGTACAGCCCGGAAAAAGTGAATTTAGATAAGGGCCCACAATATTCTTTGAGTGGAAAAGGGGCTCCGGCGAAAGTGAACGACACACCTGGTATGCTGTTGTATTTATTTTCCCAATTTCAAATCAGAAACCGTTAGCACAATGGCTGTTAAGTAATTAATACTCAACCACTTATAGCACCTGGTACATACAGTCCGGAAAAAGTAAACCTAGATAAGGGACCACAGTACAGTTTGAGCGGAAAAGGTGCAGCTGAAAAACCGAGTGACACACCTGGTATATTATTTAATTTTTTTTAAGTTGAAAAAACTGAATGTTTTTGTGGAAAGTTGAGTAATATATATATATTATATTCTACTCTTATAGCACCTGGTACTTATTGTCCAGAGAAAATAAATTTAGACAAAGCACCGCTGTATAGTTTTGGACACAGAACGCCACTCGATAAACCAAACGATACACCAGGTAATCATTCAAGACAAGAATTGATAACGTTACTTGAGAGTCTTGAAAAATTGAATTTTCCATTTGTCTGTTACACATATTTACTTTCACAGCACCTGGAACTTACTGCCCGGAGAAGGTGAACCTTGATAAAGGTCCGTTGTATAGTCTAAGCGGAAAAGGTGCACCTGAGAAACCAAATGATGTGCCAGGTGATTTATCAGTAACTTCCGGAATCATTAATTCTTATGCAGTTTAAAATGTGATTATTCGACCGTGCACTTACCGAAGCACCTGTAAACGTAAATATTAACTTGCAGCACCTGGAACCTACTGTCCGGAAAAGGTGAATTTCCATCAAGCACCACAGTATAGTTTTGGGCACAGGACACCACTAGATAAGCCAAACGATACCCCAGGTAAGTCGATGATTGATAAAATTACGCAGAAATCCAGTTGAAGACTACAAACTGAGTATGACATGTACATTTATCTATAGCACCCGGAACTTATTGCCCGGAAAAAGTGAATCTAGATCAAGGTCCTCAGTATAGCTTAAGCGGAAAAGGTGCATCCGAAAAAGGAATTGACAACCCTGGTACTTGATTTGAGAATACATAAAGTAAATCTAATATTCTCACAAAATTACCTTTCCTAAATTGTACTCTATAACATATCAGTGACAAATTACTGTATCATTAATTTTGGGCTTATTCCACATGGTATCGATTGAAATAATTAACTTGGTTTGGTCAGTTCTTTCCTAACGATAAGATTCATGACGTTATCATACTATAAACATGCATAGTATCCCAATTTTCTAACACGTTAACAATTTGAGTATGTCAATACTGATGTATCACCAAAAAAATTCGGTCGGATCAAATAAAATGTCAACTTTAGCACACGTTCATGATAAACATACAATTTACAGCACCTGGTACATACTCTCCTGAGAAATTTAATCTGGACAATGCTCCACATTACAGTTTTGGACACAGAACACCAATAGATCACCCAAGTGATAATCCCGGTAATTATCATACATTGCTTTTAGATGATGTGGGAGAAAAGTATTTACTTAGTCTGAATGATCCTAATTCAAATATTCCATACTGTAGCACCAGGCACCTACAGCCCGGAAAAAGTGAATATGCATAAAGGCCCTCAATATAGCATAAGCGGTAAAGGTACTCCTGAGAAACCCAGCAATGTTCCAGGTAATTTAAAGACTGCTCTGAATATATTTTCCATGTGTTCTTGAGTCAAAATATCTAGCTATGTCGATTGCACTGTATGATTATTCAGCTCTGTGAGAATATAAATATCCGTTTGCAGCGCCTGGAACTTACTGCCCTGAAAAATTTAATCACGATAAAGCACCACAGTTCAGTTTTGGGCATAGAACACCACTAGAGAAACCAAACGACAACCCAGGTGAATTGATCAATCAAATTACACAGTAATTCGTGCAAATACTTACGAACTCAGTATGACATGCAAATTTATCCATAGCTCCTGGAACTTATTGCCCGGAAAAAGTGAACTTAGACCAAGGTCCTCAGTATAGTTTAAGCGGGAAAGGTTCACCCGAAAAAGAAAATGACAACCCTGGTATATTACTTGAAAATAAATTCAAAACAAGTCTAATATGCTCTTAAAATCTCCATACCTTTATCGTAATTTATACATAATTAAATACCATAACAGATTACTGTATTAATCATCTGGTGCTCATCGCAGCTATTGCAGAATAAAATCATTAACATGGTTTGGTTACTACCACCCTTAAATGTGCCATGACATAACAAATCTCTCACACTTTCACAATTGGATTATAATATTTATGAATTATTGGCCAAGAAGTTTGTTTGCTTCACATGAAACGTTTAAGATAGGATCGTAATGAACGCATAATTTACAGCACCTGGTACATACTCTCCAGAGAAAACCAATCTGGACCACGCTCCGCGTTACAGTTTTGGGCACAGAACACCGCTAGATCACCCGAGCAATACCCCTGGTAATGTTTGCACACTGATCACAGATAACACGAAGAAACTAGAGCTACTTAGCCTGACTAATCTGATTGAAATATTCATCCTGTAGCACCAGGCACCTACAGCCCAGAGAAAGTGAACTTAGATAAAGGCCCCCAATATAGTCTATCTGGTAAAGGTACCCCTGAGAAGCCGAACGATGTTCCAGGTACGCATACATCGAGCATGTGTAACAATTGTGAGAGAAAATAGTTTTCTGTACAAGTAACTGTTCGTATCACTTACATTTTGTAACAATATTGTTCAAGCTCCTGGCACGTATAGTCCTGAGAATCACAATCCTGACAAGGGACCACAGTACAGTTTAACCGGAAAGGGGGTATCTGAAAAACCAAATAATTTCCCAGGTTTGTAGTGCAGTTAAAGTGGCGGTTTTGTAGTTAGATATTAATAATGAATTAATAAACATTCCTTTATTGATTAACTAACTTGTCAGGACCAGGTGCATACTGCCCTGAGAAGGCTAAACTGAAGCATGATCCTTATTACGGCTTTAGCCACAGAATGCCATTGGAAAAACCTAGTGATACCCCAGGTAAAATTAGTAATTACTAACTTATGTAGACCTGAGTGTAAGTATGGGACATTGAAAATTCGATCTAACAATAACGCACTAAAGCATTTCACGCAATAAAAGTGATGGATTTAAAAATCCTAGGGTAAGAGTCATACGGAGGTCGCAATTTCTTACAATACTAAAAAATAATGTTCCATCCCTGCAGTCGGCCGGATAATTCGGCTAATTAGTTTTGACAATAATAATTTAATCAAATTTAATTAGTTTTCACTTTATTTCTTTTTTTTTTGTATTGAGTTACACCAAACTTTTTTAAATTTTTTCGCAGCAGTAAACATTAATCATAACGAATTGCAACATGACCTAAATATTAATACCAAAATACGCAAGACGGTAATTATACACGATTCAATTATATTTCGCAACACCTTGCTTATTTCAACAACTAGCGACATAAATTGTTTTATTTCATTACAGCACCTGGTACATATAGCCCGGAAAAATTCAATCCAGATAAAATGCCAGAATATAGTTTTGGACATCGAACCCCTATTGAGAAGCCAAGCGATACTCCAGGTCAGTACCAAAGATTCTCAGCTACTACTTCTGCTTTTTCTTATTCAACTCATATACATATTTTTTCTTCATACTAGCCCCTGGTTCATACAGTCCTGAAAAGGTGAATCTCGATAAAGGTCCTCAATACAGTATTAGCGGAAAAGGAGCTTCGGAAAAGCCGACAGATGTTCCAGGTAATGTTGTAGCAAGTCCAACATATCTTAGTCGTAGTTAATATTGTTTTTATCTAGTGCTGCAGTATTATAGAACACTTGTACATTTTTTTTATTGAAAGTGCATGTTGTGCCTCCCACTGAAAATACTTCTATGACCTCTAGCACCTGGAACGTATAGCCCTGAGAAAATGAACCTGGATAACGCACCCCGATATAGTTTTGGACACAAAGTTGATCCCTCAAAACCAAATGACGTTCCTGGTACGTAATGTTTTAAAGTTTCAGCTTCAGATTATTAAACTTTGATTGTGATTTGTGACATATTTTTGTTCACGTTAAAGGACCTGGAGAATACAGCCCCGAAAAAGCTATGATTCTCTTCGAGAGAGCATTACAGTTTACTTTCGGACTTAGACCACCTATGAACAATTTCAATGATACACCAGGTAACTTTCTAGCTAGCATTGCTCTGTCTTCTGTGTTTTTCGTTTTCGTCTGTACAATAAAGGGATTCAAAGTTGATCCTTTCGGCTGATTCTGCTAAATTGTGTAACATTGTTGACTATGTACTTGTACACGGGAGCAGTTGTTGCTCCCGAAAATTCATCGACGCAATTAAGATTCAACCGTAACATTTCGCATGTAGATAGTATTTATTCACTCACCTTCTCACACAGCTCCCAATGTCTACAACATTCCATCGGTCCTCGGCTCAACGAAAGAAGGAAATAAGAAGACTGCACCAGCGTATTCCATCTCTGGAAGACAACGTGCTTTCGCGGATGATAGAATCCTTGTACCAGGTCCTGGTTCATACGAAGCCATCAAAGCTGATGCAGTAAGAGCTAAAAGTCCCGCGTACAGCATAAGCGCCCGTTATCAACTGCCCGACGATCACTCCAAGATTCCTGGTCCTGGTGCACATTGCCCAGAAAAGGTACAAAATATTGAATCAATTGCGAGTACAATATTTTCAATGTCAGAAAACGACAAATCATGTTGATATTTTTTTACAGGTGCAGCTAGACATTCCTCCAGCGCATACTTTTGGCATCAGACACTCTCCGTACATCTGTAACTTGAAGGACACCGTGTGCTAACTACTAATAAACTACGTTTTATTAACGCACGTTAATTTTTTTTTTTTTTCTTTTTTTTCAATCCCTGCAATGATTAATGAAAATATCATTATTTGCCAGTTGATAAATTTAATGCATCTAATCAAAAAAAGTGAAATGATTTCGTTTACTTGAAGTCCAGTTGTTGCCTGCCTGAGTTTATTGCAGAGTAGAACTACTAAGTGTGTTTAGCACTGTATAATTTTTAGGAAAAATTTTTATTACAGACAAGTTAGAAATATGTTGGATATGTTTTAAAAAAAGTATTAGCGCTTTGTTATACTCTTTATTATTATAGACTGCTCGGAAGTATTATTCGAAAATAAGAACTAGCGGGAGAGTTCCTTTACAATACAATATTTGAGAAAATTCTACTCACTCATTCCCGAATATTGTATGACTCTGGAGAACGAATCATTTTTTGGCTGGCAGGACCGTGCCGAGTGTTAGAAATATCTATAAGTGCGAAATCGTTTACTTATAAAATAAAGTCAAATCGACAAAGGGTACATATTCAGCGAAATTTATTGTTTTGTTGACGGGAGAAGCAGCCCAACTCCAACATAACTCTTACAACGTAAATCACAATCCAGTTAATGTTATCTGAACATCTAGATATCGTTTAATTACTACAAAAACAGCGACTTCTTTTATGGAAACTCGTACGAGACTCTTATTTACAAAAGATTTTATTCTGCAAAGTAAACCAGTGCTTAGAGTTGGGCTGCAAGAAATATTTACAGTGCATATTTACGAACATATTCCGCAAGTTTAGTATAATATGTATTATTTGCTTTCAGTATAAGCTATATCCCTTTGAATTGAGATCAGCAAAGTTACACACTTCCGACTCAATATTTGTTGCGTAAACGCTATGGCCTAGGAATTGTAAAAAATCTCAATTGCACAGATAAATTTTAATGAAAGGAATACGGCTAATGTAGATAATTTAAACTGCATCTATTCCTTTATGTACTGCTGAGCAGTTTATCAATTGAGAAAAAAATATTTCTGTCAAGTTTGGTAGAGCAATCACGTGTATTTTCTTTTCTGTTTTTGCATTTCGTAATACCACAAGGCAGACATTTCCATAAAAATTCTTGTCCCTGTTATGTCAGCAGTTTATAAGTGAATATTATCCTGTCTGTATGCAATTTCAGTTGTAATTGTAATTCTGTAAACATTCCACAAAATTTGTCGCATCAAACGCCCTTGTAGTTTGCCAGGGTACGATTATACAGAAAAAAATAATAAAAATAATTTAACTTTTTCATTGTAAACCATTGTGCTTATTTTTGTTTTCCATATTGTTATTCATAGAATCATTTGTGGCTGTTTGTACACCTGCACAAATTGGATTTATGATTTTTTTCAAAGGTAAAATGTCATCAATCGTACATAAAATTCACATTTATTTAAAGTGAAATAATTCAATTCTATATAAAACAATTATATATTATAAAAATTGCATGTTATTTCCCAATAACAATAATCCATTTGAGCACCCTATAAAAGTAAGTAGCATATAAATTCCATTAAAAGGTTCGTCATCACGTATTCAAACGTATTGAACTTCGCAAGTCTAACATATTTCCGAAGAATTCTGAGTAATCGTGTTTACAATTGCATTAATGACCCAGAGACCAATTACTTTGTTCAGATTTTGATTTGAGTTGCTTGGAAACCTGATCCACTCAACGCACATATTCCAGTGACACAAGAATTCCAGATGGAACTATAGACTAAATTCGACTTGTTTGTTTGATTAGGATAAATCACTCTTGCTTAATCATCATAACAGTATCAATTCTTCATGTATGAAAATAAATTTCCATTGTCATTCTAAGCAATAAGGGTGATGTAGAATTCACAGCCATTATAATTAGAAAAATTCTCATTAATCGATGGAATGAGGTAAAATTTGCTGTGATACTAACCGTACTATTTCCTTTGTTAAACCGTTTCCTTACTTACATATTCACTTATTTGGTCAGTCCCTGATTTATTCACAATATTACACAGAGTACACTCGTTCACCAGCTATCCAGGTTGATATTACATCGAGTTCTGAAGTAAGCAGTACGAAATCTGCGTCAGCACCAAAGTTCAAAACACCTTTAGTAGATTCTATACCAAGCGCTCTTGCTGGGTGCAGCGTGGCAGCCTCCAGAGCTTCAACCGTTGAACAATCTTAAAATGGAACAACAGTGCAGAGATTATAATTTATCTCAAAATTCACAAATATTACAATGAGCAATTACTGATTGCTGTATACGAAAATTGACTTTATTACTGTCAAGGTACCTGCAGCTTCCTTGAAGAATCGTACGCATTTGGACATTTCTGCAATACTTCCACACAAAGTATCTGTTCCTGCAATGTAGGCGCATCCGCCACGAACTTGTATAGTAAGTTGTCCAAGCTGATGAACGCCTTCTTCAAGACCCATTGCTGATATAGCATCGGTCACAAGGACCAAGCCTGGAATTAATCAAGATATTGCTATTTTTGAGCGTTGACATGAATTGACTTCAAAATAATACTTACCCTCTGGATGTGTTCGATGAGCAATACGCAAGGCTGCTGGATGCGTATGCACTCCATCTGCTATGATCCCATAGTGCACGATTTTTTCTTGTGGTATTCGTATTGACGTTAAAAGACCTACCAAACCTGGATCTCTGTGATGAAACTGAAAATAAATCGTATGGTCATTACATAGAACAATTATGTTAAAAGTTACAATTTTCAGTTAGGGTAAAATATTCAAGTAACTCACCGGCAGCATTGCATTGAATAAATGAGTTATAAAAGTAGCACCATTCTTAACAGCTTGTTCACCTTCGCTTAAATTGGCTATGGAATGTCCTAGAATAATAGAAATTAGTATAAAAAATATAGAAAAATAAATGTGTGTGGATTAAAAACAATATACTTGAAATCAGGTAAATTATATTGTTTATGAAATTTGAGATTCAAATAACGAAAATATCGTACCAACAGAGACTTTGATATTTCTCTGACGCAGTTCTTTAATAACAATCGACGAGTTTGGCAGTTCAGGTGCCAATGTAATGTAGCAAATATTATCCAAACTTCCGTACGTGTCTAGCAAAGATTGTAGACCCTGAGAATGAGAATTTTAGTATAAGATTCTAAAATCTACTGTATAAAAAGTTGCATCCTCTCACCTTAATTACTTTCAGCTAATAGAACACAAAGGGCTAAATCTTTGCTTTGGATAAAATTGGACGTGGAAAGGTAAAGGTGTTCACTTACTAACCTTGTCAAACTTTTTTATAAAGTTTTCTTCGTGCGCTCCTTTTTTTATAGGATTTATGAAAGGCCCTTCGACATGGACACCCAATATTGTTGCCCCGTCGGAGCCACCGTTTCTTTTTTTAATTTTGGGCAAAACCTTCTGATAGGTTTCATTAGGCGAAGTTACCAGCGTAGGGCAAAAAGAGGTAACACCATGAGCCAGCAGGGTTTTGGCTACTTTATTTATGCCAGATTCTACAGTAGTTACGTCGTGAGAAAAATCAACGCCAAATCCACCTGATAAATACGAAAATACTGTTGTTTAAATCTGAATTTTATTCAAGTATAGAAATAAGGTATTTGCTACTGACCATTTATTTGAAGGTCGATATATCCAGGTGATATCAAAGCATTGCCACAATCAATCCTAACATCTGGCATTATTTTCTCGACGTAAAAAATTTTTTCCGGGTTAACGAACTTTCCATTCCTAACCCACAAATCTTCCCTAACAATTTGCCCATCACGTAGGATTTCACAGTTGTAAAACTGTTTCAATAACTTCTTGTTGGATGATTTAGCCATTTCAAATTCTAGCAAGAATAAAACCGGGTTGCCAGTAAGCTGTTGCTTCTTCGACGCCCATCAATTATTGTTATCTCTTTCTCCTTATTGCATCTGCATTGGGAACGAAAGCGTTGACATATATATGCTCGTGATACGTATAAACAAATCTAGAGGTTCAACGAACCTGGAAAAAAATCCGAACTGCCCGCGATATCCACGTGACAGTAAGTGACAGTATCATCACAACACACAGTGGTACGAAGCTACGAACAGAGCCATCAGTATTACCACACTACGCTGATGATCAACAGCGGCATTCTCCGTATGGTTGGTACCATTGCATGTGTGCAGAATTGGGAAATTTTCAACATTGCTCTCAGATGCGGAACAAAGTTAATCTGGACTTGATAACTACCACAAAAATCATACAACGACATAGATTTGATCATTGGTCGTCTGCCAAATATATTTTATCACGGTTATACAACGAATTGGATGAATCTTTAAGCACTAATTGCGGGAAAGATTAAATTAAAATGTATACAATACCGGAACGACATCGGTGTTATAGGAGAGCTATGCGCTGGTATTTCTTAGTCAAGGACGTTTTCATGACCGTTTTCATAACAAAAATAGAGTGCGTTACAGTGCGACGTCTATATTATTTCATACAACGTATCCTGTTTCGCAGAAAGTGGTTATATATTTCGAACTCACGTCTGAAGCGTTAGACTACGGAAATTCTGCATTCGGTGGAACCACTTCCAGAAATGTGTTCTACTTTGGCTTTCTTAGGCTATATTAGCTTTATTGAAGGGAGAACAGGTAACTAAATGATTGGTACGCCTGGATAAGTATCACAGATAATGAATTATCGTTTATTAAAGAATTCTGATGAAAATATCACGCGGTTCTTTCGCCACAGCTCTGGCTGAGTGTAACCGGCATTTTTAGCTCCCGCTCGGGAGAGGGTTCTCGAACGATCATTCGTCGCAGAGACGAAACGTCAGCGTCTGCTTACGCTGCCGCTTACGATCTGGGGCGCTGCTCTCAGCTCTGACGACGGGCGAATCTGGTCGTTGTCGAGAGGTCGCCACACTACGCATTCGCAGCGCGCAGTTCATCGTCTCGTCAGAGCTGATCGTGAGCTGAGCGGCGGTATTTGCTTTCGAATAGTCGGAAAAGAGCCTCGACCGTCGACAGATCACAAAGTGTAGTTTGACAAGTGCTTGCCGACAAATTTATTGTGTACGTGAATGAATCGAAGAATTGCTGAGACGAGTATCTCAAGGAATAAAAACAGTTATTGAAGTAGGAACAGGCTGAAGCTATCTAAGGTGAGTTTCATGTATTGAGTTGTGATTGTTTGGTGCAACTTCAGGTTTAGCGATCTCAATTGTCGTATATCTGTGTCGAACTTCGTGTTTTCATTGTTTTTTCGCTGATTTTTGGCAAATTCATAGTTGTACTGTTAGCAAGTTTGTTCCATCGATTAGCAGCCAGATACAGCCTAAAAAGTGGAGCCTAATCGTGAAATAAAGTGTTATTGCGGTGCAGATACTTGGATTAAAGCCTTCTAAAATTATCTGAGTAGATTATTGACACATTGAAATTACTCTCCGGCACACTTTGGTTACTGACAAGCGTTTTGTTACAAGAAAATGCCCCGATAATCTTTCGTCACGAGGTCACGGTTTTCTTTCTTACGTTTTAAAAAAACCGTTTTTGTAAAACGTGAACTTCAATTGTTTTGTGTCTACAAGGCCTGGCTTTCGGTTCGCAGATCGCATCTCTCACGTAGAGACACATTTGTGAAATGCAATTGTAGCGTAATTACAAACGCGTGGTTCGTTTTGAGGTCATTTCTTGGGTATGAAAAAATTTAATCGAAGCGTTAGTATTCTTATTTACATGCGGCTGCACTTGTTGTGATATAATGCGTAGCGCGAAGGTTGTTGCGGCATACCGTTCAAAACAAATAACAAACCTCAATAGGTTCGTGTTTATCACTGCGAGTATTTCTGCGAATTATAAATCAGCGAAATCATGTTTATCCAAATTTCTTTATGGGGATCGGTAGTGTGATCCTTTATTCTGCAATTCTTTTTTACCGTGTAACTAAAATTGATGCATTAAGCGGCGTTGTGAGTTATTTCAATGAATCTTGGAAGACATCATTTATAGTAGCGCAACTGATGAATTTATTGCAGAAAAACAACAGGTATAAAGCAATCCTAGGCATCTAAGTCATTGATTACTTGATTACATCGACGCATCTAAAGAAAAGCAGCATGCGTCAAATTTCTTACGAAAACTAGCATGTTTCGTTTTCATCACGAAAACTAGCACGTTTTGATTGTGGTGTGTGGTAGTCGAAATGAAAGTCAATTTGCGGGTACAGAAATGCGTTTTTCGCGTCAAAATAAACTTATAAATATTCTCGAAATTGTGTTGTCCATGCAGATCTTGGAATAATTAATGCTTTTTTTACAGGTTCTTTACAGATGTTGTAAATTTCTTCCAGATTTTTCATCGATATAAATATCAATTCGTTTTCTTATATTTACATTATCTAGTCCTCACCTAAACTAGGCGTGATCTTTCTACAAGAGTGTAACAACTTTTGTATCTTATTGGAGATGACTAAATCAGTCCTTTTGGATTTTTATACCTAACAATACCACACTCTTACTAATGTGTATTAAAACGTGCTAGTTTTCGCGGTTAATGTCTAAACGTGTTAGTTTTCGCGGTGAAAACCACACATGCTAGTTTTGGTAATAAATCTGAATCGTGCTACTTTTCGTAAGAGACACCAACATAATCGATAAAATTTTGCAAGGCTTGGCATAATACATAAGACACTGACATTGCATGATTTAAATACAGAGTATATAGATGTTGAACATGGATTACTAAGAATATTTTGTGATCTTTCATCTGATTGCAGTTAAATTGCACCAAGATTAGTCAAGGTTAGTGAGCACCTGAATTAAGTGACTGTAGCGATGAGTTGGAAAACAAAATGCAGAAGCTGAACAGGTTACAAGATTGTGAAAGAATGAAAAACAGGTATATGTACATTTAAAATCATTCTTATACTATTAAGCTATTATACTATTAAGCTATTTTTACTCTTTTGTGAAATTTATATTTTGATTGAAATTTATTGCTATTCAGTTTTTGATTATATGTTATAAAAGAGGTTGTAAATTTTCAATCATACATGTATTGATTCGGAAAATAAAACACTAGTGAAATGTTATTTCTTATCTGATTACAGGGACAGACTACATTGCAGCATGATTGACCACATTTAGCAATGATGTGAAATGGATTAACCCGTTCAATCGATTTCTTAGAAATTACTGAAAATTAGAATAACCCCTACAGTGAACGAAACTTACAGGTATGTAATGGATCTGGTTTTTAATTTCAGTATTGCTTTTGATCGTAAATAATTTTAGCTGCTCACTGATTTTACGAGTTGATTTGATACTTGCGCTTATTTTATTCACGTTATATTATTAATTTTTGTCGGTCATTTAATTGTATGAGAAACTACTGAAATATTATGGAACGTAAAATTGTTTTGACACAGACGGTCTGTAGAGACATGAAATCAGATCCAAGTATATTATGTGAGTAATGTGCTGTTATATTTCTATTGCAGTGTAAATAGTGCGTCGCTTCACCATGCAACCTTGGACACTACGAGAACTACTACATGTAAAGTGTGGAGCAACCCGGAGGAGGTAAGAATATTTATTTTGACAGTTGGTTGATAATTCAAGATGGTACATTTTAAAGCGAAATTTTTTTTTTGCTCAACATGTGGTGAAAAAATATGGACGTGAACGACATTAATAATTAATTTGAGAACTGAAGATCCAATTTGTTAAATTAATACGAGTTTTCATTTTTGTTTTTTCCAGAGATGAGCAGAGACATCCGAGTAACTTCTCCACTACTCGGCAACGTTGGTGAGTTTGCATGTGTTTAGGTTACAGGTATTACCTTGGGTCTCCTTCGTCACGTGGCGTGGCGGTAACAATTGTTCACAAATCTTCGATTTCTTAGCTCCATGGGTAGGCTCATTCGCGGTCGCAACGGTGCTTGTTTTCAATCTCGTTATTTTTTATTTTCAATCTTCTTTACCACAGCTGACTTAAAGTTAGAAATTATGCACGTTGCCAAACGCGGAATGAGCATCGCGACAGGTAACCATCGCTTACTCGACATTCGCGAGCCGAATTTTGTTCAGCTACTGATAGAATGATCGATGTTTGAATTTACCTGTGATGTCGTTTAAGTGGTGGATTCACCTGAGGTTTCAACATATTCCAACGATTATTTAATCATATTCACATGATTGTTTGATTTCAAAGTCTGGCATAACATAACGTAGTAAAATTGCATGTTATATCTCGAATCATTTTCAACTGCTCAACAGCCAGCAAGTATCTATCAACTGTAGGTTTAGCTCGCCTAGAAAAATGCTGATTAGCATACAGGATGTTCCTAATCTACTTTATAAAATGTTGGTGTACCGATATTCCGCCAGCAATCGTTGAAATAACACATACAACAATATCACGACATTGCAGCTGGCGGACTGAGGTACAAAAACATTTTGCTCCCTACAGGTAATCAACGAAAAAGTAAGTCACAGTGACCACGGCGCGAATGAGAAGGGATGACGTGTGTTGGAAAGAATGGAAAATCGTATAGATCGAATATAGGTAACCGGGTAGGTAGGTGGACGTTTTGGGATCCGTCGCGGGGCTTATGCATGTGTGTGTGAGTCTTTCGTTTCAACATTTACGTTGGGTGGTTCCGTTGGGGATCAGGCGAGGGTAGGAAGGTCGCGTCCTGCCGCGATGTTATTTACTTTTGTAATCCACAGCGTCAAACGATCACAGTAATTCTTCTCTAGAAACACATAAAAATAATTCGGCTTAAAAGTCTCCGGACCATTTGTAAGCTTTTAATTTTAACGAGGTTCAATTTCTCAATTTTTGTCACTGGGCACATTTTTCGATTGTTATTTAATTGACCTCTGTGATCGTCTGAATGGGCAAAATGTATCTCTGGATCATCTATCGCGTTCCGTGGTACGCTAGATGGGGAGAGATACTGAGCTCGAAGACGTCGCGTCGAAGAGGACCGCCGACCGTCACGCCACACCCTAATGCATGAGCTTTTTCACCCCAACCTCCCTCCCACATTTGATTCGCATCTGAGAACAACAATCCGCATCGCAATGTGTCGGATTCAAAAAGACGCAGATGCGGATTGTGTTTCTACAGAATTTACCGCATTTCCTAGATGTTTAAGATTTTTTAATCAGTCGCGCCTTTTTGCGCGTAGATTAATCACGGGAGTCGGACGCGCCTTTTGCGTGACGATTTCGCAAACGGTATATAAAAAAGTAAAACACTCTTGCTGTACTGAGCTTTCAGTTTTTCAGTCAATTTTGTAACGAACAATTAAGTTTATAAGTTTAGCCGTGCCTTTTGCGCGTTGACTTGAGACTTTTTGGTTCTGAGTGAAAGTGTGGCACTTACAAGCCAAGCAGCTTGACGCTTGGGGACAAAAATGTCGGGAGCGTTGAATGATAGTGAAGAATTTTGGCGTAAGTATTCAGCAAATATATCTCAGGTGTACAAAAGTATTTGTTTTACTGATTACATTTTTTTCTGTTTCAGAGCAACAGACTAATTTTTTTCACATTTACACTGATTGTGAGAAATTTAAAAAGGGTGGTCATAGACCGGGAACACCGGGAAAACCGGGAAAAGTCAGGGAATTATTATGGGCCATACGAAAAAACTTACTTTTTTTAATACTTCTGTTTCAAATTTCAGCTATGTTTCGTAAATTCATTTCTAATTATTCGTGTGAAACGAAGCAATACTATGTGTTTTTTAAATCCAAATTTATATATTCAAGATGCACCTTTGGAGCTTTTGGTCATAAAAGCTACCTAACATTATCTAAGTTTTGTGGGAAACGTCAGGGAATTCTGAATTTTCTGACGGAAAAAAAGGAATTTTGTCGAGCTAAATTGCCACCACCCTGATAGGGTTTTCAATCGAACCAAATATTTACTTCTAGCATTCTTGGCCAGAAATTGGTTTTAAATAAAAAAGTAGTTTTTTCACGTATAGGAATAACGGAGTTGAAGACTATTGCTATGAATGTCATATTGGAGTCCACATAATTTTTGTCAGTGCATCCAATTTTGCCGTTGTGCTAATCGTACTTTTGTCTGTTTCAGTTAATCAAACCTTTTGTCTGTTTCAGCTAATTTAACCTTTTATCTGTTTCAGCTAATCTGTTTCTCCCTTTTTTTTTGGTAGTTAACATTTTTTCTAATCTAAGCTCATTACTTTTTTGTCTGTTCGATCATGTTACTCATTATATTCTCATTCTTTCCAATGAAATTAAACGCAGACCATAATATCGATCGTCTCGCTTTTCACTTCACAATCACAGTCTGTGTTATTTGCTGATGACAATAATAAATTTAAAAAATAGGCATGCTGAAGGTATCGAGAAAGTTCCGTTGTATCATTATCGTAATCTAAGTTCTTTTCTTTTCAGATATTCAAATGGTGAATAATTTCATTTCAAGTCAGACTTTGCCTTGAGAGGAAAAATTTGAAATCGGTAACGGTAAATTTTCACTTTTCAAAATAAATGCCGAACGACCGAATGCCAAAAGTTTATCAACTGCATGCCTTATATAAGATGATATACAAGTGGAACTCGTCTTCATGATTGCCATAGTTTATGACTCACAACATCACTCAAACATGGCCGCGCAAGTATGTTATGTTTATATTTGTATTTCGCTGGAGCAATGTGGCTGTCAACTATGCGTTTGTAAACAATAAAAGTACTTGAGTTCAACGTTGCTAATTAGGTAACTTGAAATGGACTGATAATTCATTTTACACGTGAATAGTGAATAGTGACTGTCCAAACGCTCGCTCGCTTTATCGTAACGAACGAACGAGATTCTTTACAAAAAATTTATAGACAACTAGTAGTCTGAGTTTAGTGGAAGTCTTATAAACTTTAAGTTCTTGTTATTTTTTAGTAAATTAAACAATGGAGGAAGATTATAACTTGGCTGAAAGGTATCGGATAGTGAGAAAACACTTGGATCGATTAGGTTATCGGCAGGCATTATCATTGGATGCTTTGCCTCTGATTGAAAAGTTATTGGCAGATCTTATTCAGACAACTGACAGTCTCAAACACTTCAAGTCAGTTGCTCAAGATAACATAGAGGTAAGATTTTCTTCGTGAACCACTATTACGATATACTAATGCATCTACTATTATTTTGTACTTATAAATCCACTTACCAATGCTCACTTTGCTTCTACTGTTTTTATGCTACCTATAAAAAAAAGGAGCATTATGATTAAGAAAAAATCGCAACTCAATATTTGATTTATAATTTGTTTAATGTTTGGCACATGAGGTGATCGTAACAAGTGGTAAGTTTACGCTTGTGTATTTGGATAAATCACTTCCAGAAGAATTAATGGTCTCAAAAAAGCTTAACTTTATTGTACAATTACCTGTAATGTATGGTTCTATATTTTCTAATTGTCATTTCTTATACTGTATTTGTCGTAGGAATGTAGACATTTTTAACTGAATAACCAATAAATTGTTACGTCTTAAAAAGAATAACTTTGAAAATTCTATACATCAACTAATGCTTGTTTGCTTATAACTGAATTAAAATTTCTATACTACATTCTTACTGATGAATCAGCTGGATCGTCTGAATCAAATCTTTGAAAAGCAGAAGAATTATAAAAAAATCTCAGTCAGTGACTCGAATCAAGCAATGTCTGTACTAATAAGTAGAAATGAATCCAAGCAAAATTGAATATCACTATCTAAGGTTTCAAAATTATTTCAAAAGATTAAAAATCATTAAACTCTAGTCATTCTGGAGATGATTGTTTGTAAATTTTCTTTTAAGTGATCATTAAATATTTCTACCAATGAATAAAATAAGTATAAAAACTATTAAAATTGGATTAGAAATATTAGCGTTTAATGATTTTGATCATTCTAATCATAAACCCTATTTTGAAATTGTTGTTATTTTAACTTGTGTTATTCAAATTTGCTTAAACGAATTTCTATTACACAGTAAGGATGTTTTTTTATTCGTGTTCACTATCATTGGGGCAACATTTTGTAACTTTTGATTTGTAACGCCTCGCTGATTGGTTCTCAATTTGTTGCTTATCTATTGATTTTCATATTTTCGCTTATCAGGCATGTAGTCAGCTTCAACTGGCAACTGAGCCCTACAAATGTGACAACGCGAGGCTAGTACAGGAATGTAACGAGCTACACCTGAAATTGCTCGACACAAATGAAAGCCATCAGAAGCAAATCAAGGAGTTGAAAAAGCAAGTACGCAAGTTAGAAATCGACAATAGCGATCTTCAGTTAGTATCGTCTCGAAACAATAAAAAAATTAAAGATCTCGAGGCCGAATCAGCTGGAAAAAGTGCTAAAATTCTCGAATTACAAGGCAAATGTTGTAAGCCTGTAATAAGCAACACTAATCTTGGTAATAACATTTTTTCTTTACTATTCATGTTCACTGGTGTTTGATTTGTGTCCATTTTAAAGTCAGCACAAAATGATACAAGTAAGAAACACTTAATAATGTAGAAGAGGAATTCTCTCCAAACAAGTTGATCAAATTGTCAAAAAATTTGCTCATGTTTTGACTTGTCTAATGAGTGATTTAGGTGGGGTTCAAAACCATTGCCATAAACTGGAAAAATTTGGTGGGGAAAAAGAAAATTAATCCAAACTTCATTTTCATTTATGAGTATAATACACTGCATAATATTAGACAAGAAAGAAATTGTTCACACAGAGCTACTAAACGCTGCTAATAACTTACTGTTTCTGGATTACTCAAAAGCCATAAAAAATAATGAAGTCCTTTTAGAAAGCATAGATTAATGCAAAGTGTTCATAAAAATTATGCTTTACAGCTACCAAAAAACGAGCTTGCTATCCGCTGCGACGGCCGACGCTAGAGGCAGATCCTTTGCCAAGAACAGGAAGCAGTTCAACCACATTACCCAGTTCGAGACACGTTGAACCACACGTTTTTGATTTATTGGAAATGGCAGACCACAGAATGAACTGTTTAAATCGTGAGGTAACCAAACTCAAAGGTGATCTCTCGATACAAAATGAGCAGATACATACACTCAAATTACAGGTACAACGGTCTCATTGAAAATTTGCATGGGTTTTGGATTCTTCCTTGAAATACTTATATTGTAATTGTCATTTAAATATTATCTTATCACGCTGAGAATTTTTATGCATGTTTCTTGACTTTGAGATAGTTACATTTTATACAGAGATAAAGTAAGCAACGTCGCTGAAAACTTACTTGGCAAAATGTGAGTTTAAAGAGTCTTATACTTTGAAATCGTATGACTATTTTATTTAAATGGAATCATGAAGCATTTTTCATACAACTAAAACAACATTTACACATCCATGAATCAACCTAACAAAGCTGGTGAAAAAATTAAAAATTTATGGATTCTTGTGTTATTAGCTAGAGCTCCACAAAAAAGCATAAACTTAATAAAATCCTGTGATAGCGTCTATTGCAAACTCTGAAACCGAAAATTCCAACGATTTTTGTAGCTAGCCACAAAGGAAAAGGAAATAATGCGTTTGAAGAAAATGTTAGATGGTGGTCGTCCCTTGTCTGCATTAACTAAAGATTGCTTTTGTAAAAAATTCGACAAAACTCACTACGGAGATGGTGGCGATCTGAAGGTTTTAGAACGTGCAAAGCAAGACTTAGAAGAAAAGTTAAAGGGTAAAAATTTGTTCTTTGACAATTTTTCGAACTGAAAAGCCCAATGTAATCATATTTATTGTCTTTGTTTTTATTGACTGGTACAGATTCAATGGCTAAACAGCACGAAGCTATGTCTAGAGCCTTGAAATTAGCTGAAAGAAATGAGGAACTTGAAAAAGAGCTAAGAGACATTGATCACATTGCACTAGCTGTAGAGGCAGATTGTAACAGTGCTGTGCAAGAGAATAACAAGAGAGTATGCAGATTACAGGTGAGATATAGCGATACAATTTATGACTGTAAATTCGGATATAAAGTTTGCTATATTGTTTTATTCTGCAGGAAAAAATTGAAGACCTTATGACGCAAGTCCATGTGCTGGAAAGTGAGTTAACCGTCGAACGTAGAGAAGCGCAAGAATTAAGAGCAGATTTAGAGGGTTGCAAAATAGAAAAACGGAACATCCAACGTGTGTTGGAGTCTACTTTAGATGAAAAAAAACAGATGACCGATAGGATAAATCAATTGACAATTCTAGGTAAATTTTCGAGAATTTAATCAATCAATATTAAAGCGCAAGTAATCGGTATATAAAGGGATTTTGGTTAATAAGGAATTTTGCTTGTAAGTCAAATGTCTAACAAATTTCGCTGATGTGTCAGCAAGGTGTTGGTGGATGATTAGATGAGACAATAATTTGAAATTCAAACGAATTTATGATTGTAGCTGATACAGCAATTTGCCATGTCGTGTGGGAGCAGTGAAAGAAATTTAATACGCTTTTGTACATTGAAATCACATATTAATATTACAGAAAAAGATTTAAATGACACGATAGAGCGTCTTACCAAAAGTTGTGCAAGCCAAAGACAAGAAATTGCTAATTTGGAATCTTCTAACAACATCTTAAAAGATCAAATGTATTCACATGTTGGTGGTGGTGGCGGTGGGGATGATAGGGAAAAGAATAAAGAAAATGGGGAAAAGAATAAAGAAAAAGGGGAAAAGAACAAAGAAAAGGGGGAAAAGAATGATAAAAATAAAGGAAAGAAAGTACTAAAGAAAAGAACGGGTAATTTTGCGAATTACGAATAAATTGCTAATATTTACCCAAAGCGCACGGTAACTCGTACCTAAAAATCCTAATTAGTATTTTATTTCTGTAGCAGCCAAAACTAGATCTACGTCACCCACAGTGACCACACAAAATGTGAATGGTCACAAAGAGGATGAAGTTACTAAGGATGTTGTGGACCCTGTATCAAATGGAATGCAGGCTTTTGAAAATCAGAAAATAGAAAACGAGAAGGACTCTATAATCAATTCCGTAAGTTTTTTTGTTTTTTTTTTCTTATTCAACGAAAATCGAATCATCAAAGTGTAAAGAATATATTATTTCTGCTCATTTTCATGAAAAATTGTTCCAATTTTGCAGTTGAAGAAAACGATAGAACGACTGGAAATTGAAAGGGACTATTATCGAAATGAATACAACAAATTCAGACAAGAGTTTAACTCCCTATCAAATGGAGATAATGTAAGAAAGTATTTTCCATAATTCGGTGCGATTATTTATTTACTATATCTGTTGTATTGATACGAAGAAAGGAAGAATCCAAAAATCGAATGTCACACTAATCAAAATCCAAAAATACTTTTACATACATGTATCTGATTAAGCACAGAGTAAATCTGTATGTACAAATTCCCAGTATAAAATGAGACTTGTGAAATAATTATCTTTTCATAAACTTGCATTTGATATGATGGAAGCGGTTGTTAATCTTCAAATTTACAAATTACACAATAGGCTGACTTGTGGACTCAGGCTTGCGAACTAAGGCGTCAGCTAAACGAGAAGGAACAAGCTATGGCTGAACTTCAGCGAGAAAATAAAGCCTTGGATCGTGAGAAGTTCAATTTGGAAGCGAGGCTGCAGACCTCGAAAACCCAGCAACGGAGGCCGTGCGTTCCTTGCAGTCCGTACAGTCCTTGTAGGCCAGCCGGCTCTTGTAATTGTTCAACAGCATCTCCCCCCTCTCGTGGTGATGCGAGTTCAACCAAGGTCCTTTTACATTTATTCCCTCTTTTGTTTTTTTAAATTTATAACGAACTTCGGTCATTAAACTTTGAAATCATTGTTTTAGGCCGTGGTAGAGCGATTAGAACGTGAAAGGGATACAGCAAGAGCGGACGTTGATCGATTGGTGGAAGAACGCGATGCTTTGCGCGAACGACTTAAGGTAAAACTTGAAACCTAGGTTACTAATAACTATTTCTGATGTTCCTTGTTGGTTTACATAGTTCATTAAAAATTTTGTGACATTTACCTGGCATCACAGATTTTCCTAGGACATACTTTTTTCCTAACATTTCAATTTACTCCCCAGTTGACGTAAGATAAAAAGTAGAAAGTAATGCATGCTCCGTTAGTAAGAGTTGTGAGAATGCAATGTTATTCGTGAATGGATGTTTCAATATCATTCGAATAGATAGCAGTAGACGCTCATACATCTGAGCAGCGTAGATTGAGGGAAAATCTGTCGGAAGCAGAGACACGACTGAAGCAGTTAGAAACAGAAAGACAGGATCTAATGCTTTCTCAAGGCACTCGACGTGCAACAATAAATGGCTTGGAAGATCAGTTGGAAGATTTAAAACAAGAATTAAGGCGGACTAAAGAAGAACTGTCAACTCAACGTACTCAGTACTTCCAGCTCAGGTATTCTCTGATAGCAATAATAATAATAATAATAATAATAATAATAATAATAATAGTAATAATGCAGTGATGGATGGATTTAAAATCTTTTTTATTGATGCCTTTATTTTCGTAGAGCATTGCAGGAGCAAACTGACCAGGCTCTTGGCGATGTTCAGGGGCAACTTGGTCAATCAGAAACAGAATTGAGCAAAATGCTAGATCATAAAAGAAATGTAGAACAGCAGCAAATGCAACTCGATAATCAAGTCAAGGAGTTGAAACAGGAGTGCAACATGTTGCGGTCGAACTTGGCGCAGTTGGATCAAGAAAAAGATCAATTATTGGTAATTACCTTTATATTTATCGATTAGATATCGACGTCGTAAGGCTTCGGCTCATGAAATTTCTTCTTTGGTGTTATTTTTTATTTTTTATTATATAATTTGAAGATGAATCTGGATGAAAAAACAGAGAGGATAGCTGCACTGGAACGTGAAGTTAGGTTCAAAGAACAACAGGCCAATGGACTGGAGCAACAGGTCACAGATTTCCATCAAAAATATCAGTGAGTAAATTCAGTCTTTATTTACAGGGAAAAAAGACAAAAAAAAAAAATAAATATCAATTTTAAGGAATACGATATCTATGCAAAAAAAAAAATTATTTAATAGCATATTTAAAACTTATAACTACGTATTTACAAAGTTCAAAATGCTCGTTAGTTATCAAATAAATAAGAGTCCTTATCCGATTACGTTGACGTGAAATAACATGGTTATTTAGTGACATTACTAGACTCGACAATTCTGAAAGTATAGAGAATATTGTTGCAGTTCTTTCCTGTTTGTTTTTTCTTCTCGACAGAGATAATATAACAAACATCTCTCGTCGTTTTAATATACTTCTATTTCTGGTTAGCTAGATTGTCGCTTATTAGGCTACCTAGCAATGCCTATTATCACAATTCATTCAACCATATTAAAGCTCTGTGTCTAACATACTTATACGTGTAAAAATTAATTAAGCATTCAATGTTTCACTATCTTTTGTAGACTAGCTTAATTCTAGGAGTCATTAGCGTATAGTATCGTTTCAAAAGTCAATTGATTTGATTTGTTTATTGAGAAATCTTGCCAGACTGACCGCTGGTGGCTGACAACCACCTGGTGAAATTAAACTATTACTCTCAACTTCAGAAACTTCGATGCTGTCTGTAACCCGTTTATATCCAGGTCTGCATTCACATCTCGCTCTGGGTCTCTCCTCTCCTTCCGTTGTTTGCCAGAAATCGGCTTTGGCTGTTCGTTGAGCAACTAGCCATTCACCCTCAGCGCAAGGTCCTCGGGTGTACAATTTGTAACAAGTTTTATTAATCACAGCCATGCCAGGTGTGTTTCTGCAATTTTCTTCCACATCCTCCGAACATTTACCAGATTCTTTCAAAGCTTTTGTACATCCACAAACCCCGTTGTAACTTATTCCGTCTAGAGAGGGTCGCACGTTGTAATCGTACAAAACTATTTGACCGTTGGGACACGGTCCCTTGGAACCAATTTTGTAACAGGTTTTTTCCTGCGGGAAATAAAGCCTCCCTCTTTTGCATGGCACAGGGATACAAGTTGTTTCGTTTAATAACATTTCACCATTATCGCAAGGTCCTCTTGTGTGAATTCTATAACATAAACCATTTTTGTAGAGAACATGACCTGGTTTGCAGACACACTTTGCCCGAATTTCCTCCGGATGATCTTGTTGATCCGTTGTCGTTACGATGAAGTGATGGCCGTTTGAACACGGTCCTAGTCCACCTTAAATTAACACGTCAACAAGTTATGGTAATTTCGGTAAACGTAGAAACGTGAATCTACGAATTTGTGTAGAATATTAATTGGTGCTTTTGTCGATTACCTAATTGATAACACATATTTGACTCTTCGTGATAGTGCGGAAGCCCGTTATGGCAGCCGCACAGTCCTCCTGGCAGGAATAATTCCCCAATTTCCGTACACGGACCTTTCGTGTAGTGTTCGTGACAGCCTCCGCCTTCACCGGGCCAATGATACCTGCCCAGTTCACCTTCAGAGGTGCACGAACATTCGGGTAAATTATTTTTTCCCATGACGAGAAGCTCTCCTCTTGGACAGGGACCTCGGCTCAACTTTGGATAGCATTTACCATCTCTTGGCCAATATACCTCGCTTTGTTCGGGACAGGATTCTAACTCTTGACACACACCCCATCTTGGCTTTGAACTTGTGAAAATGATTTAATAATCAGGCATTAGGATATCATCTCATTCTAAAGCAGCTGAATAGTATATTAATCAAGTACTCTGAATTAGACTATTATTATTTATTCTCGTACCTTGGTTTACCGCTAACTTCTGGAACAGGTGAAAAATATTGCCCCACTGGGCAAGGTCCCCTTGTGAATATCGAATGACATAGCGTATCTCTAGGAGATTGCGCTGTACCTGGAGGGCATCTACATTCCGCAACCGTACCTCCTCCTTCAGCTGCTGGGCTCAGTTCCATTGTTTGCGGACAAGGTGCCCCGATCTGTTACAAGTGCGGGTATTTTAATAAATTCACAAAACTAGTTCAAGGTCGTGATCATGTTCTTCTTAAAATCAATATATTCAAGTTCGGCCTAGGCTTGTTATCTGTACGTACCTGAAATATTTTGTAACATTTTCCATCCGCTGGCCAGTAAAGCAGCTGCCATCCACGAGGCTGAGCGGCGCAAGGATTGGTGGAAGGGTTTGCCCATGGTGGTGGAACTATAGCTGCTCTTCCTCCAACAATCAGAGTTAGCCACAATAATTTTGCCAGTAGATTCCGCATAGTGCTGAAATTTAAAAGAAGTTTTTACCAAGTCATTCAAGTTACATTGATGCATTTACGCTTGAAAATGTTTCGATTTTTAACTCTAGTAGCGTTTTTGATGACTACTGCAGCTTCTATTCAAGTGCGTCACTCTCAATTTTGGCAAATAGTTTCAGTCAGAAATTTCTGAGAGTTCTATTAGTTGAGTTAAAATTGAGGATTCGCGACTTTCTCGTTTGTTCAAATGCCTTTTAGTTATCCGATTGTGAATCTTGCACGTTTAAACTGATATCCACAAAACATCAAATACGGCGATCACCCCCGATAGAGATTATTAGTTAACAACAATTAGTACTAAGATTTATCCGAATATTTGGCTGATTATTCACTCACGATTATATCTGACCATTCGCTGATCATCCTCGATTCATATCGACTTTTTTTATCAACCTTTTTGAAATTTATTTTTTCACTCGTACTTTTTTTTCCCCGTAGAATAAAGCTTTTGAAACCCGTTTGAATTTTGTTCCGCGTGTAAACGAGACCCGTCGTGGGCGAGACGCTAAGGCGTTTTGAACATGGTTGTAAAGCCGACGATTCAAGACTCTTGATTTCATTTTACTCGCGCACTTACACGACTTACACACATTGTATGTACGGCACGAGTAATGCACGCGAGAAACGCTTGTCGACAAACGCATGCGATTTGGCTTCGAGTCTAGCAAACTGGACGTGGAATTGAAGACGTTCGTGTGATACCGACAACATTGTTTTACAGGTGTCCGTGTCCGGTTTATATATACGGATACAGAAAAGCACTCGAAGTTTGAATAAAATGATACCGGATACTTTCACTGTTTCTCCATGGCAAGGGCATTGCGAAGAATACCACCACGTGGCTCCGAATTACGACGCGCGAATATCAACGATTTTATTATCACATTTTTACTTCTTTTACGTCTACTCCTTTCATTCTTTCAGTCAACTTCATTCCTTGTCCGGAAATTTTGTCATAAGAGGTATAGATTTTTTTTTTTACTCTTCTCTCGAAGGCTTTTTTTGAACTTGCCGTGCAAATATTCACCTGTTTTATTTGTTGGCCATTCTTCGTGCATACGATAATAAGTTTGACTTACGAGTTAAAGTCTGCTTTCTAGTGGTTTGAACTGCTTGAACTCGGATAGTCGTATCCGCGATTCTGTCGGTTTGTTTAATCGTGCGCAAAGAACGAAGTCACAACTTGTCTCGCTACTGTTATTTATATGTCTACCCCTTCTCATTTTTCATCTCGGTTATCAGTCTTTGAACCGATAATAGAACATCGATGTAAAATCCTTTCAAGAACTTTAATATCGAGTGTTAAACTGTTTTTACATTCCCATTTAGAATTCTTTGGACTATCTTATAAACGATAGATTTTCAGACTATAACAATCACTTTGGAAACATGTGGGAGATTCGACGAAACGACACGTGGCTATAAACGTCACGTTCTAATTCAAAGTTATCGTAAAATGCTAAATACTGTATTTCCAAATAACACCTACGATTCTGCCTACTTAGTAACAATATCACGAATAAAAGAAACGATCAGGTTTCAGGATTATGAAACTAACGAAAAATCCCATTTATCAAATATTACAGAATAAAGAAATAAATTTAATAACGAAGAAAATGTCGGCGCTTATTCATCCGGATTTAAACACCTCGGAATTTTTAAATTGGCACGGAGGAACTTCGCACTTTTAGGCCTTGCCGCGAACCACGAAGGTCGCGAGGATCACGGCCGTGTGGTAAAGGCTTGTACGCACACACGCTTGTATCCGAGAGACCGAAATAACCGAGAAACAAAAAACATAACGATAAAAACCCCCAAACTCGTCGTTGTTGCGTACATTAGCTCGCGATTTTAGGGTTCATCACTCTCGATGCGCGATAAATCACCCATGCAGATACGATCTCGAGCTTCGCGGATCCTTTCAATTTTTTTGGGGGGAAGTCGAGTTATCCGATATTTTTCGAAATTAAACCTTATCACTTTCCAACGCGGTGCAGCAACGTTAAACGACGCGCCCGAATTAAGCAATCTACATTTTGCTCTTGCACTCGGGACGGCCATGACCACCATCGTGTAAGCAGTGAAAGTGCAAGTGTGTCCGAAATTGTTATGTAGTTTCTGAAACTCGCTTCGGGCATTTCATTCGACTGGGTCTCTATTGCGGCAAACGTAGAATTCCCGGATTCTTGGGATTTTTCCCATGTAGAAAAAAGTTTCTCATTTTTATTCACAGTTTGCGAGTGAGCGGATCTTAACGAAGATCGGATTTTAAAAATCGCCCGAATCGTGTTTGCTTGTGGAAAAAAATATTTCACAATTTTTGGGGTGTGCAGTTCTTGTTGCTCACGAGTATAACACAAGTAGTTTCAGATAAGAAAGTAAACGAAGACAGGTAGACGATTTACATTGATACATTTAATAATCTTGCTTGCGGTATCTTTATATCTAATTCGGAATTTAGACGCACGTATAACACGCATCGAAACGCGTTACAGGTTTACTTTTCGAATTTTGAATAAACTTATACGTATTATACACGCATACCTGTATTAGCTGTAATAAGCTTTAGAAATTTACGAAGTAAATTTTATACATGTATAATGGGTGTACATTTATTAATTGCATACAGTTATTACTCGACGTGCCCGAGTTAATGACTATAGAAAAGGTACGTAATTCGCACTGCGAGTCTATAACTAGTGTGAAAAAAAAAAAAAACTTGGAATGGAATGAAACTAACACGAGCGAGCAATCGTCATAATGTTACGAAACAATGGGAAAAATTGAGACGACAAAAAAAGAAAAAAACGCGTCAACGAATAATGATTAAATAAGCAACTATGGGTATTATTCAGCGTGCGAGCAGAGTTTTCATAGTTCTCAAGTTCACGTAACTCGTCACGCAAGATATAATCTTTGCCTTAAATCACGCACTGTGTGCGAAACGACTACGTGGGCATAAGGCGGACGCAATGATCGTGGGGAATGTAGAAAAAGTGAGAGTACGGTTACTTGGTGAAGTTATCATAATTTTTCGAGTAAATATTACGTTGTATATACACCTTATGTTTTAACAGTTATTTCAAATACCTAATCTTTGCCCAGTTATACACAGTTTGAATTTAATACTTGTTATATCGAATTCGCTGCATGAAATGCAGCGTGGTGTTTCAAATTGCTTTCACATTTTAGCAAGCTCTCTTTCTCATTCTCACCTACGTGTTCAGTCTATCGATATATATGTATAAAAAATAAAATATAAAATTATTTTCTCCCGTTTAAAAATGCACACGTCGTTAAGGATGCAAGGCGACAAGAACTCGGTGGGAAATTATGGTATTTTACGTTTAGTTCTCGGTTCGTTTTTTAGACCACGAGTTTTCTGGCTTATTCGTCGCGTGTCTTTTGTATACAAAGATGCAGCTTTCGAAACAAGGAGATTTCCTCGACGTGCATACAAAACAGTTCTTGAAACGGTCACGGTTAAAACGTTGGGTGAAAAATTTCGCTTTGAATTCTAACGAGATCAAGTTCACGGTTACCACGGTTATACACAACGTTTTACATAGGTATATGTATAAACAAACACTTCGCGATGTGTTTGTACGGTTGTCGAGATCTCTTTGATGGGAAAATTAATCCGAAAGCTGAGACGCGTGGGGAGTTTTTCTTCGATTAGTTACGGAAGATTAGATTAGATTCTCTTATTGGATACAACTATCGCTATGATATGTAATAAAAAGAAGCATTTTACGGGGAAAATTACTCTGTTATTAACTGTGAAAGAACACGAAACGGAACGTATTTTTTAATGAAAAATTTCGTTACAACTAATACTCGTATTCCTGTAGGTGTACAATTATTTAATAATATTTATATATACATTCACAAATCAAACGTTTCTCGTCCGAGATTTCTCATTTCGTGACTTTTCTAGATCGAATACGTAGCTATTTCACGCCAGTTTTTACGTTTGAAATTTTTTTTTTTTTTTTTGAAGCTCAGCGGCAGCGAGAGTTGGAGAGAATTGAAATGAAAAATAAACGAAATAAAACAACTGTTGCCACCGACAGTTGACGGTAGATTTTTATTTTTTCACCGCGACAACGTCTCGTTGGCTACAATAAATGCGTCGCAGATTTGATCGGCAGTTGATTAAAAATTGTTGGTATGAACGGATGATACGCAATGTATTGTCGAGTATTCGGTTTGTAATTAGAAAGTGAAAAACAAAAACAAAAAAAAAAAAAAAATAAAAATCCTATTCTTTATCGGTCAATTCTAAAAATCTAGATGCTTAAATTCTTCCATAAATGATCTGTCACGACGACTTGCTGCCAACATCATGGAGACCTGTTACCCCATGTGTCCTTATTGCTGCCTGCCATGCGGCGATGACATGCGGCTTAGGTACGCTTCGTTGACAAAACAATTATTCTATCGCTCGTTTTTAGTTTTGATTTTTATTTGAAACTTCCTCGAGTCTCTGGAGTAATTCTTGTATTTTGGAATAATTTACGCATTACTTGTTACGCGTACATATTTGGATTTTAATCAACCTTCTCAGTAAAATTTGTGAATTGATGAATTTCTCAGTCGCTTTTACCCTTCATTTTCCATGGTAATGCTGAAGGAGGAATGAGTTGAAAATATAAAGAAAAAATTAATCATCGTCATATTGAAGTTAGTAATGTTATTGTAACGATTCATGTTTAAAAAAAAATCGTTACATCGCAGCTTTAGGAATGTCTGAAAATTTCGTAAACTATGATAGATAAAATATACTCATATTTTGCAAAACCAACTCCGTGAAAGTCAGTTTTAATATTGCGCATTAAACATTTTTCCCTCATATTTCCTGATTTTAACTTTACTAACTTCAGAGCCTCGGGATATTGATGACTACAGTGACAAAGAAAGCTTCTTTGTGTTTCTTGAGGCGTATCGTTTCAATATAAACACATAATTCTTTATTGTATAAATGGATTTATACTATTCTTGGAATGTATATATTCAATTATCGTTACAGAGTGTTCACAGCGTGTATATAACGTTTAAATTAATCACCGGCAATCGTATTTATAATAAATTGATTTGAGATACGGCCAACTTCACGGCAGGTTATGAACCGCGACTGGCAAAAAGATGATTGAAACTGATTGCCCTCTTGCGTGGATTGATCGTTAATTCGTAATCTCGGCATCGTCTCTCAACATTTCTGTCTGTACTGTGAAACGTAAAATTTCTCGAGGTTCGACGATCTGCAGAAAACACGGAATTACACGGGCAGTTAATTTATTATATCCTACTGCCGCTACTACTCGAATAGATTCGAGCGATTATGTTACCCAAGAAATTGCAAATCGTTGAATCTTTCTTTCGTCAAAATTGTTTTACCAAATATTTATTTTAACATGTATATTAATCGCGGCGATAAAATTCTCTGGCCGCGTCTGTAACCAAGTGAAGATTAAAACTCATCCGAAGTAAATTGATTCGAACTCTGACTTGTCATATTAAATTTCGATTTTGGTTACCTTTGTTTAAGTGCTGTTGGTGCGCCTTTATGGCTGTTTATCCATTGCAACAAATGAAATAAAAATAAAAAACGATCGTTTGTTGCTTGCAAAATTTCTGATATCTCATAATAAGTTTACTAAACCGTCGTACAGTTCGAATGAAAACTTATTTAAAGAAAGTTGAATTATATTTTGAGTGTGCCTCGCTTCTTGATATTTGCAAGCGTTGCAATTAACAAGCGTAAATTTTTTTTTCTATTATATGTCTTACGACAATCCCGTATACGCAAGATATTTTATAAAATGCTAATTCAAAATATTATCAAACCTTAATAAAGGCTGCTAAAAACAGCTGCCGTAAAATTGACCACGTGAAACCGAAAGTGAAACCGAATTAACGACACCGCGAAGCAATTCTCGAATCCCAAATCTCTCGATGTATGTATTTAAACGTAAGGTTTCCAGTTCTCGATCAAAAGTCTCGATTAGTCGATGTTGCCGAGCAATTCGCGTATGTATAATAACGCGCAATAAAGTTGCTCATCTTAATTCTCTAACTCATTATTATTCTTATTATTGGAATCTGAATTTGCATATGACTATTTTTTCCTTTTCCTCTTCTTTCTACGTTTCATGACGCTCTCCAGAGATCGGTGAACTTTTCCTTGAACGGTATGGATTCAAGAGGGAAAAAAAACAACAACCTCGCTCTAGGAAGCTGCATCTTTTTAACGTATACGTATACGCACTAATGATCATTGTAGACACTAAAAGGCTATAACATGCCTCGAACCAAGTTGAAATATTGCACACGATAAATTCTGTCCATAGATCGTTAATTTCTCACCTATTCGTTGATTCCGGTATAATACGCGTTATATCGTATATTCCAAATCTTTACCACACCGACCACTGTATTTAAATCACATTACGAAGTTCAATTTTCACCTCTATACTACGGTAACTTGTGCTCACATTTATAATAAACCACTGCAGCGATTAAAAATTTCGTATTTTATATAACACGTTTATACATATATATTTATTAGATATATATATATATTTATATATATAAATATTATATTATATTTTATACACCGTATGGGTCAATGTTTGTAGTTACAGTGCTTTTGAAAGTGAGAAATTGAGAAATTTGACGGTTAATTTTTTAAATTAATTTGTTTCGAAGCTACGGTGCTACGGCTAGACGAAAACGTTGTCCTGCGTAGCGGCTTTTATCGTAAGAAAGAGACGCACGTGTGTCTCCGACGAGTAGTCGCCGGGTGACGGCAGGAGTTTAGCTCAAAGACTGGCTTCGGATCTGACTTCGTTCCTAAGCCTGTCTTCTGTAGAGCTTGTTGTACGACTCTGTATTCCTTACCGTGTAGTATAAGGCCGTTCGTTACCTAACTCCGCGAGAACGAAGCTCCGAAACTGAATCGCGATGGGGGTAAAACCGTCACGCGTCCTCGTATATAGAAACTTCACTTTCGTTCGCGGACGCGACGGTTTTTAGCTGCAGCATCATCATGTTTATTCGAGGTTTCGATCAACTGCCTGCAACAGAGTTTGTTCCGCAGTTGAAGAAACTTGTAGGAATTTCGAGCTGTTGGAAATCCCCTTCAATTAACTGTTCGAAATGGTTCTTTTTTTTTTTTTTTTTCTTTTATACAACGAAACTGAATATGGTAGAGAAATACAAAAGTGTCGTGCGGTTTGAGACTTTGTCTGCAGGCAAATATGATGGGTAAAAGTCTGTTGTTTTGCTGGATACGAAAATTGAATAGTTGGTTGATCAAATGAATATATACCTGTAATAAATAAAAGCTTGACACGTCCTAGGTTTTTACCAATCATCTACCAATCAAATTGAATTTATATCAGGTTTTACTACTATATGAAAGATTTATATTTGAACCGAGAAAGCGGTAAGTCAGATTCAGTATAGCGTAATAAAAAAAAGATTCAATATTCATGGTTCCATCAGAGGTTTGATGATCGCCGAGGCCTTGTTGAATTGCGTAATTTCATTAGTGCCCCTGAGGGTGTTCGATCTCGTAACGGGACCGATGAAAATAGTCAATCTCGTCCACCAAGAACGGACTTACTTGCCAGCTCATGTATTCATTCATTCGTTCATTCATTCGCTTTGTGACGCCAGGGTGCGGATTGGGGCTTTACCTGTATGGTTATCCCGCAATGACGCAACTTCTTCTTGCACCACATACATACCTGTAATATAATTTATGACGTTTTTTTTTTAATTCGTTTACAATGAGATCAGCTCAACGAGCCGACGTTTGAGGGATTTTCCCGCGTCCGGGTCCTCGGTTTCATTGTATACCATGTTTATGGACATTATTAGAGAGCTTTTCAACTTGAGGTCAGACAAAACTCTCCAGCAGGAACCGTATAAGTTCGGTTGCGCGTATATTGCACATACCTACGTCTTGACGTCTAGGTTCATTGTCGAGTGCATCGCCCCTGCACCTTATGGCTGCAGTGCCAGGCTGATTGATGCGAGATACTGCGGAGAGAAGATGTTGTGCATTTTCTCTATTCAGTACCAGCAGCAGTTCTATCCTGAAGTCGGTGATGTTGCATCACGAACTCCGACTACACTCATTTCCATATCTTTGCTCACGTGTGTACCAAGCTTCAAAGACATACACCTTCGGAGACTAGGAAACAGCTTTTCTACTCGATCGTACTAAGAGGTTCATCTCGCTATCTTGGCTCGATCGTTGATCCTTGTACGTTGCTGAAGTACCGAGGAAAAGTTTTATCCGACTGTGTGGAATTATACTGTACACCTACCTATACGGTGGGATAATATCTCTGCTGTAGAATCGTTGCTCATTTATTGCACATCCAAGGTGTATGATTTCAAGAGACAAGATGCTGCTGAAGAAACTGGGAGTAAATATCATCTATAGAAGTCGGGCAATTTGCTCTAGTATTTTTTCTTTTTTTCTTTCTTCTTCACTTTTACGTTTGTTTTTTCGGTGTGTTTGTCGACGATCGGGAAGATTATTTGTAAAAATTCTATGCGCGCCTGTATCGAGATACGTGACTTGAAGATTCGTCTTCGTAAACAACCCTGACTTACGTATTTCGGGTTGTGGAATGAAAATTTATGGAATTTCATTTAATTATGCTCATCGCGAACCTGCGTATTTGGTATTCTTCGAATAAGCTTTAAGCGACGAATATGAAGAACAAACTTCTTGAAACCCGTGTGGAATGCAGGGAGAATTGAGTATGACCCTGAATAACCCGCGACCATGAAAATAGTTTGTGTGTGTAGAATATGTGGAAAGGACGAATACGTGATCCGCATTACAAAATTTTGTGGTCGAAAAAATCCGTGCGAGAACTTTTATTTCCCCTCGACTTGTAACGCGTCTGTATTACTCTTAAATGGGCTGCGTGTGAACTTCTCGATCACATTCTGTGATACGTGACTGTAATGCATTTCGCATTGACAAACTTTGCAAAACGCATTTCTATAAATATAATATACCATGGACTGTACACCCCTAATGACTTTTCGGCATAAATACATAATAAAATCTCATTTTCGAAAGTACGTATAATGCACGGTGTGTTGTGATGGTCGACGTGTCGTGGACTTTTATCAAATCCACTTGCACAGTATCTACTTAATTTCTCCAATAATATTTATGGAAATTAAGCGTTGATTAAATCCCGTTGATTAATCACATCTAATCAGTTATCGGGTTAATTAGGATACGTTTGCTTGGCGAATTATAGTGAATTTGTCGACCCTATAATATATCCGTGGCAATCAATAAAACCGTACATCGTAACTATAATTTGAATATTTAATATCCGAACGAACTTCCGGCTTGTATTACCTTGGTTTCAGATTGTACACATCGAGCCTTACGCCTGTATGCATATTCTGTATTATTTTACGCTTACGTGTAATCGAACCGATTGATTAATAGCTAAGCTGCCGACTGCATGTGCCTGATATTTGCTTATGGTAACTGATTTTCGTCTTCGTCCGCATAGGATTTTCACTTTCGTTGTACCTTGGATGTGCGGTATATGTATAACGTTAAGGTACCAAAGAGGCTGCACGATCAGCTCGAACCACACGGCAAGTGAAAGTAGTCGTCTTTGTGCGGGACAGCTGGTTTTATTTCTTTCTTCATCACTGCCCGTTTACTATACATACACACTCGCACAATCGATTTACCGATTACGCAATATCTCCTCGCATAATCGACCAACTCGACTTTATAACAGTCGGCAACCGGTGTTTTCGCGGTTGAAAAATAAAAACAAAAAAAAAAAAAATAAATCGCGGGCTCCATTTATTCAGTATTTATCTATCGACAAATTGCGTCATTTGCAAAGAGTCGATTGTCTGAAGGATATTTAACAAATTAGAAGCATCAGAGTACACGATTTTGTACAGAAATAAAGTTATTATTACAGAAAGGTGGTTTATTTGGGAATAAGATTAGTCAGTTAGTTATTATTATTATTTTTATTTTTTTTTAGAAAACTACCTTCATATATTTTAAGATTAAAATTCCTCAGTGTTACTGCAAAAGTGTTACAATTAATTCTTCGAAACGGTTGTACGAAACCTTCTTCTAGGTACGGACGTACAACCGGCCTTGTCCTCCTTATCGTTTTCAGAGAGAAAGAGAGAAAGAGGTGTTTGCATCATGCGAAACATTACGCACTCACACCACGTATCACGAATCGTAATAAGTCTGGTCAATCATTTGAAACGTCGTTTACCCGCGATTGTTAAGTAATATTCTTTTTATTGTCGAGGGTGAATCTTAATTGGCTTGGATGCGTCGATTAATCGCGTGTATTGGTACATGGGTGTGTGTGTATATATATATGTGTGTAGACTTATAATACTTACTGCATCGTGCCGCATGCAGGACATAGTAATTCTTGACCAATTTCATAAACTATTTCTTAACTGCGTTAACTTGCAACGAATATTTACCGGGGTTTATCCCCCGTGGAAACGTGCGGAATATTAATTCGTTTGATTCACGGATCGAATTTGACTCATTCTAGATGGCTGGTTCACGAAGATTTTATGATAACTAGCTATCGTAATTTCTTATACGAATTATGAAACGCATTGGTTTTCATGCAGCGATGTGATGAAATTTTGCGATTCGTAGAATTGATTTTCCCTTTTGCCCTCAGATAAATTATTCATGACGTTTAAATATTTACGAAAGATCTTAAAAATTCTTGGAAGAATGGTGAACAGGAAAAACGCTCGTTTACTTTTTCTTTTCCTACTCCAAATCGCATCGCGATGTTGTCATTCTTATCTGAATCATGCAATCAATATAGAATTCATCACGTAATTTATCCGAGACTGAGACTTTCTCTCGCCTGTATATAATAAGATACTCAAATTGTTACACCTCCGAACATTCTACAATAGTCTTGGTGCGTATACGTACACATTTATTATTGTTATCGCACATCACAATGTTACTAAATGCGAATTTATGTATGAAGAGATTATTTTAATAGGAAAGTAAAAAAAGTTGAGATCAAAACGCGTAACGGCTTCCGTCATTTCGGAACGATCTTTTACGGTGTTTATTTGAAAAAAAAAAAAAAAATTAATTTACAGAATATGCGTGGACCAAACTGCCGAGCAGGAGCGACAGTTGCGTACAATGGAGGTGGAGATAAACAATCTTCAGCGTCAATTGGCGTCAACGTCAATGGACCGAGAAAATGCAATTCGGGAAAATTCACGGATTCAAGATGACCTGGCAGCCGTAACTTGCGAATGTCGCAATCTCCAGCGAGAATTAGAAGCATCTAGGGCGGAATCTCATGATTTAAAACGTCAACTGCAAACTTACGTCACTGAGGTTCGTCGAGCAGAAGAACTGTTAAATAGGAAGGTAGGATCTATATTTTTACTGTAAATTTTTTTATTCATTATTGTAAATTTAAGCTCTAATTCGATTAAATGGCTTGCAGGAAAATGAAAGATCTGAAATGCTGAACCATTTTAGAAGTTTGAGCTTGGAAGCTACAGTCTTGGAAACTAATAATCAAAGTTTAGAATCTGAGGCTGCAGAAGCCAGAGGTGCTCTTCAGACTGCGCAGGATCGTTTGCTTGATCTGGAAAGGCAGATCGCTGATCGAGATTGTCTGATAAGGGGCTATGAAACTCAGGTATCTTTTTTTCAACTGACTGAATATGTCTGGTATCCTATTTGTCAAGGTAATTTTTAGAGGTTCCCGTGATGGTACATAATTACCGTTTAAAACAGCGGAAGAGAGTAGGTAAATATGATGCTAATTTGAGAAGCAAGAAGATTTTACATGATAACTAAAATAATCAAGCGTCTAGCGGAATAACACAAGTTATTTTGCACTTTTTTTAATAAATGCTCTTGGAATATCTTACTTGTAACATAAAATAAATATATTATTCTATCTAGGAATTAAACTTGTCCGTAGTTTGAACAATTTTGTCAATAGAATTTAGATAATCTAGTTAATATACTTTCACTGGACGGGAAATATATTTTTAGACTTGAAATGAATCGATAAGCCAACAAGGAATCAATGTATTCTCGTATTCATCAAATTTTATAGAATTGTGGTGAATTTTTTGTATTCCAGATTGCAGAGCTAACGCAAAATGTTGCCAGTATGGAAACGCAGCTGCATCAAGAAAGTGAACAGAGACGGCGGGCCGAAAGTGATCTTAATGCAGTTAGGGACCTTTGCGTTAAATTAGATCAACAAAAAGAATCTCTTGAGGTACAGCTCGTTGACAAAGAAGCAATGAGAGCGCAGGTAGGATTTTTTTTGCACACACTCGATGACAAGAATCAGTTGATATCGTAGGGTATAGTTTGAAAATTAACCAATAGTATTTTTAAGTATAATTTCATAAGCATCGGCATGTATCAATTTATTTTTTAGTGCGAATCCCAACTTGCGAGATTGAAAGCCGAGCAAAACATCGTGCAAGATCAGATGAGTAGAGATAACGCAGCTGTTGATAGACTGGAAGCAATGTTGAATCAAGCAAGACAAGAATCCTTGAACAATCAGACAACGAATCAGGAACTTCAAAGCGAAATGGCCAGGCTTAAGCAGAAGATCAGTGATCTCCAAAATAAATTGTAAATCATTTGATAATATAACCAAAATATTTTACACGTGTTCAATTTGATAAAATTTACTTTTTAAACATTACTCGATGGTGATCTTCCGCTCGTTTCATGACAAGTTTTTAATTAAATCTGCCGTATAATAGAAGACTCAAAATTCGTAGCTACAATTTGCTAAAAATTGTGTACTTGTAAATTTCAGTATATTTTGTATCTGAATTACAGGCACACAGAAACATCTGAGCTAAGGAGATATCAAAACCAAGCTGCCGAATACAGTAAGCAGATAAGTGAGTTACGTCGTCAGATGACTAATGAAAGATTTGATAGAGCAAGAAAAGAAGAAGAAAGTAGGAGGTAACGTAGATAAAAATTATTCCTTGTTTTTAATAAATTTTAATACTTGCTACAACAAGATTTTCACGCATACTGTTGGCCTGTTGAAAAAAATTTTTGATTTAATACTACTGCCGTTTTATATTATCATAAGAATGCTAATACGAATGAAAAATCTACCCTGTGATGTAGAACGAGTTCTCCGAGTAGTTCTGAGAAACAAACTTGTCCTCCGTGTACTGCTTTCAAAGGTCCTACTCCTGCCCCACGCCCAGACCCTAAGACTGTTAATCAGTGGAAGATTCCGGCACCCAGGTAGATGTTTTACCGTTGAACGGTAGATCTTTTTCGTCCCCTTTTTCACGCGCAATATTTTACTGTACTCAATAACAATTTTGCGCAGGGAAGATTCAAACAATCGACTGCAAATTTTTACTGCATTCGGCAAATCCGTATCTCTGTATCTGCGTTCAGACTATTGATCAAATTTCATAAATCAAGTCATAATATATTGAATCTGCCAGGAATGCTGACTGGCTCAAAAAACCTTATAATGCACTCCCAAACTGTTCCTGCATTAAGAATCGATCATCCGATGGTACTGGAATGATAAATCTTGAAAGGACCAACAATTCTCGGCATGCGTCGCCACCAGCTTATGCTGTTCCCAGTCCACATGTTCCACCCTCAATGCGCCCTAGAACTGTGAATTTGAACTCATAAGAAAACTTTTGTTCAATATTTATAAATTTACGCATTTCACTTCTGGCGGCTGTTCTTTTTATTGTGAATGTAATTGATTCATAGTGGTCGTGAACTAAAAGTTCTTTTGATAACAATGTTTATTGTAATTCAGATTTGTCAGTGTAGTCATATCTTATCATATCTGTTTTTTTTTTTTTTGATTTTTTTCGCTTGTTCTTTGTTGAGTAATGTAGCTTTGAACTTGTAAAAATAGTTTGCCATTGTTAAATACATTTTGTATTATTTGAACTCATATCTCATCACTCAATTAATTAAAAAAAATCTGTAACTGATGTTGGGGTCAAGATGGACGACTCACTTTTCATTCATCTGAAACTGGTCGATAGCAAAGATAAATGAGGTATCACTGTCCCGTCATCTACACTCGACTTAACATTTTTATGTAATATACGGCATTTTGAATATATGTTGAACTTTACTCAATGGTAGTTTGATCAAATTAAACTTGAGCTTTCAAACTCAATAGATACTGGACGAAAGTGTGGACCTTTTATTTCGTGTAGAAGAAAGAAAAGTTTAAAGTTGATAGCAAAGCGTGTCAATTTAATATAATAACAATTTCCGACATTCTTACGTTAGCTCCGAATTCATGCTAAATATTATTGTTGCTTATTGTTTACAGGTCACTAAATTCAACGCCAGAGAGTTTGAATGTAGATCTCAATGTAGTTATATAAAGCTTGATCTAATATGCCTTGATTGGTAGCCATAGAATATCAGAAGAATTGACGGAAAGCTGTCACGGTAGACCAAGTCTGAAGAAAGATGCTCAGCGAACAAATAGGTTTAACACAAATCCCTCGCACAACTCTGCATCGTCTAATTCGTTGTGTAATCATCTCGTGAGTAACAGCAGAGTGATCAACGATTATAAAACGCAAGAAACCGAGGATGTACCCTGTATTAATATAATTTTGAAACCAATATTGGATACCAAGACTGAGCAGAAAGATAAAGGCATGCAAATAGTAGAAATCACAGCCATTTTGGATAATATTGTCAAGCATTCAATCAGCGATAGCAAACCTTCGTATCTTGATACAAAAAGCGATCAATATCAGGCTGCTTCGAAAGAAACTGAACAAGCGAAAACAAAATGTGTCAAAATACAAACTGGAAGTGAAAAAAATATTCAAGACGTTAACATACAGACCAGAGAATCACCAACTGATGAAAATCTTATTGGAATTCCCGCAACAAATCAAGTGGCCACGGAAGCAATTAGGAAGAGGGTTACTGCTATCCAAACTATTATGGATGTACAAGAAAGCAATCAAAACAGAAGCGTCCAATTTGAAGATACTAGTGCAGGTATAGCCAACGCCAATAACTGTAGTGGAAATCTGATTAAAGCGAGTGACTGCCTAGAAGGTCATTTGTTATCCAATCCAGATTCAACTGGGATTAACCATGCCGATGATTTAAGTATAATTGGGATTGCCGATACACAACAGAGAGGAACAATGGAGCAAGAAACGTCGACAAATCCGTTGGAGTTTTTTAACTCAACGACCAATTTATTGGTAAACAGTGAGGAAAAGCTAAATAGAACTTCGGAATTAAAATCATGCGTTAAGAATAATAAACGAGCAATCGACGGAAATCTGTCTGAAAGAATAAAACAGAAAATCGAGAATTTAGAAACTGAGAGTTGCATGTTAACACAGTCTTTGAAACAAGTTACGAATACAAGTCAAGGGACGCAGCATGAATCAACAAAAATTTCAACCAACCGCTCGTCTTGTACTGATTTATGCAAAGATATGGCTTTGCAAGCAGAACTATCTATAGTTTGCTCATGTAAAAGCTGTTCATTTGCAGATGATGGTACTATATCAGCAAATAATAATAGTACATTGCCCTCGGTTTTAAGTAATAATTCACCTATACCTAGAATATCGATAAACACA
Source organism: Neodiprion fabricii (assembly GCF_021155785.1). Classification (NCBI taxonomy): domain Eukaryota; kingdom Metazoa; phylum Arthropoda; class Insecta; order Hymenoptera; family Diprionidae; genus Neodiprion; species Neodiprion fabricii. The sequence goes on from NC_060244.1 coordinate 6,867,102, forward strand.
ACAGAAGAAACAGACCAAGAATTTCCATCTAAACATGACTTTTCTAAACTCTCTATTGGCAATACATTTGCTAACCCAAGTTTAAGACCTTATTCTAGTCCAAATGAGATATCTTCTTGTTCAGAGCGAAAGTTTACTGCTAAAGACGTGTCTTGTAGTCCAAGGCATCCAACGTTAGAATTAGATTATTTTAAAAATGTCTCATGTGAGCGGCAATACCCTGAAATTGACAGACTAACTGCACATGGAAACGCAACGGAAAAATCAGCTGAAATCAGAAAAAATGTCGCGATATTGCATAATGGTACAACTACCCAAGGATTTCGAACAGAAGAAATGTCAACATTAAGCAAATTGGGGTCTAATGGAAACTCATCTGTTCGTGTAAGATCTACAAATACTTCGGATGAAGCAAAAATGTTTGAGCCAAAGGATACCTCGTTTGTGAACAATAATTATACTCCGCGGTTCAGCCAAGAGAAGGAAAATGTTCCCAATCCTAGTAAACGATTTAGAAGTGCATGTGTTGGAACTAGTTCAGTTAGTTTTTCACAAATATCAGAATATCCAACTACTACCAATACCAACTTTGAAGACAGAAGGGATTCCATACTATCGAAACAAAACACCAGAAGTATCCTGACAGCATCTGATTTAACAAGACCAGAATTTATACGAATGTTAACTGAATTAAAAGAACACACCTGCAGCTTAGAAATGCAATTATCTGCAATGAATGAGGCGATGAAACGGAAGCAAGCTACTAGAAGCAAGGCACTTAGCTCTACTTCAAAAAATTATGAACCTACAAAGCAAAATATCCACACCTGTAAAACGCAGACTGAAGATAATAAAACTATGAACGAATTGTCATACTGTACGAGTGAATTGTCTACTACTGACTGTGACAAATTTGCCTCATACCAATTGAAGACCGGAACTTCGACAGATACTTTGTGTTGCAGTCCTTCACGTGACATTTCACTCATGGCAGATAACCAATTGGAAGAAACTTGTAGCAGGAACACTGTCATTGGAAAAGTACACAACATTTGTTCTCCTCTCAAGTTAGGTACTAGTCAGAAGACATCTTCGCTCACAGTTCAATCGACCGAGCCTAAAGACATCATTGTGGCTCTTGACCGATCAAATATTTCAGTGACAAAAAGTAAGTCAAGAAATCCGGTATTCAAAACCAAAAGGAGCTACTTATGGAGTCCGTTATGTGAGTCAGATTACAGAATGTGGAAACGCAAGATACACAAGCCATCTACGAAGTCAATGATTATACCGAAAATTCTGTCACAATCTGTATCACCCAACACATCGATGGTCAAATCTAAAGTTGATGTATCTTGTAGTCCGACATATTGTCACATCAAACCTGATCCACCTCCACTTGCACCTCCATTGCAGAGGATGTTTACGACTGGGTCTGTATCACCGATATTAAAACTAGAAAGATCTATTGCGTCAGGACTATATAAAGTGAATTCGACAGCTTCCAATCCTTCTATTGACAGAGCAACTGTAAGACCCGTTTTTATGAGTTCAACGCTCAAGAAGCCTGTTAAAGCAAGTCGCACCACTAAATGTAGAATAGTATCAGAGTCAGGAAGTAAAAGTGATTATAATGTAACAACTGCTGCTTCGACTTCTTCTAAATACAAAGATACAACATCTCTGATGTCTTCGTGTGATTTAAATACATCAGAGTACTCAAGTGCTGAAAAAATGTGCTGTCAAGGTACAGCAATGGAATCTATTTCAGCAGTACTCGAGCTGAGTCAAGAGCATGTCATCCCGACATCCCCATTTACATTGAAAAAACCTAAAGTAAGACCGAGATTGGGGATTAAACAGAGTCTTTTTAAGCGTCGAAATAAAGATCGGTCCAAGTCAATCCCATCTAACACTTGCTTTTCCCCATCTGCAAGTAGAGAATCATTTTATGAATCTTTGTCGAACGTGTCATCAAAAAACCAGTCTATTCAAAAAGACTCTGTTAGACCATCTCCATTTCAGCTGAAAAAATTGGGTGCCATACCACGGTTAAAGCAGTTATCTATCAATAAACAAGTTCCTTCGCATGTATCCATTGAAACAGACAATAGTCAATCACGCTTTGATGACGCGGCTTGCTGCAGTACAGAGAATCACGGTGAAGTAGTATCAAAAATAAATGTCTCGACACATTCGAGCAAGGTCCAGTCTGTACCAGCAGACAAAATACTTACCAAGTTGTTAGAGCGACATCCGGGCAAAAATCATTTTGCATATTCAATTACAACGGAGCAGAATACGCCATTTTTATTAAATACTTTTGGTAAGATTGATTCGGAGGAGGAAGTGAACTCCACGGATTACGCAGCCAGTAGAACTGGCCAGGAATATTCCTGTAAGGAAGGGAAAAATGATGCGAACGGTAAAAAACGCAAATGGAACTCTGGGAGTAAAAAATTAACTAAGCTAGTAGAAAAAACTGATTTCAGTCATTCGAATGTTAACGACACAGTTGACTTACACAATATTCATCAATCAAAGCACTACCAAGAAAACAGTAACTGTAAATCAAAAATCAAAAAGAAATCGCAGTCTGTACGCAGTAGTCGGCATTTCGTTAAAGCCGAGTCTGCAACAGATCAAAAATGTAATAAAACTTTAGAACAATTGAATAAGACTGATTCGGAGCAAAAAGATTCAAAATGTACTATTCGTGTAACCGTCAGTTTAGATGAAACTTCTTCCAGTGAAACTATTAAGAAGTAATAGAAATTATAGACTTAAATAAACAGTAACAATATCAATACATCTTAGGTTTAAGTATAAAATTTAATATATGCTGTAATATTCTCTATATTTCATGCGAAATTTAATGTCTCAATAAATTTACGTTTCCACAACGTTGGGTCTATAATTGTTCGTTACATTGTCTGTTTACCCTTGGTAAAAAAAAATTAAAAAAACCTGACCGACATATATAGTAAAACCATCAGGGTAACAGTTGCTGGCTCTATAGCGAAGTAATTCAATATCCAATTTAACGTAATTTAAATAATACAATAACTTTTTATTTCCCCATCCTCTTTACCAAGATAATATGGTGGCAGATCACACTGCCTACATTCAGTCAGATTATCAAGTAACAGCGCTGCGGTGGTGACATTCTGAACCAAGTATCCCAAAACTATTGCGTCTCCTCGCCCCACGTCTTTCCGGTAAAACTCTTCGAGGAGGTTAGTCGTCCGAGCGGCCGTCTCTTCGGGTTCATCATGACGTTAGTATAATATCCATCAATATCTATTCAATCCTTGAAATTGTTGAAATGATGCAGTCATAACAATCGATTTCCGAGTTCAAATAATGATTTTGACATGTTATTTTTACGGATTCGTTATTCCTTGGTGCAACACACGCACATTCTATCGTGCATTTTTTGTCACGCTGTCCGATATCGCAATATTGAATTCCAAATTTCCTTTCACGTGCATTCCACAATACGAAATCATTTTCTAATCATTGCTTAAGTGTAAGATTACACGTGTAGTTCACGTTGCGTACAATATGTAGTCCCTGTACTAGTGTTACAAGTTCGACGAAACTGGAGCATATTACACCTGTTCTGCATTATGTCGCATCGTAATTCCAAGCAAAGAATGAATGATACGATGAAAAGTTTTATGCTAATATAATTTTATGATTAAAATACTTTTTATTTGCTTAAGGTCCAAAGTGTCACGTGATACGCTCTACGAGTGCGTGAATTCTGTTATACAGAATTCTCAAGACAAGAAGAGGAATTTTTTGGAAACTGTCGAGATTCAAATCGGTCTGAAGAACTATGACCCCCAAAAGGACAAGCGTTTCTCAGGCACTGTAAAGTATGTTCTTACCTGACTTTGAGATTTCTTTTCGGCTTTAAATTGAGTCTAATTTGATATTGCCCTTCGAGTTACCGAAAAGATTTCATCATGTTACGTCAGGGAGCCAGGCTTCTCCTGGCGGACCTTTACCCAGGGTCTTAAAAAAACTGGGGAGGTTTTTAACCGAAATTTTCATACGCGAGGTCTCATTGACGACCTTGTCGGTAAGTAGTTTGCGGCTAGTGATTGAAATTGAAAACATCAGACATTTTATTGCAAATTACATCTTTTCTCTGGTGCTCCATGATGTTTGTAAGCATGTATTATCGGAATAAACCGTGTGGAAAATTATTTTTCTGAGAGCATTTTATAAGTGAAGCAGTTTAAATAAAAATGATCAGTTGAAACATTTTAATAAACCAGTCCTGGCTCATATTCCATTAGATATTTATCAGTGAGTAATATATAATTTCAGATTGAAGAACATCCCACGTCCGAAAATGCAGGTGTGTGTATTAGGAGATCAACAACATTGCGACGAAGCTAAGGCACAAAATGTACCTTTCATGGATGCTGAGGCACTTAAGAAATTGAACAAGAACAAAAAACTTGTCAAGAAACTAGGTATGGGGGAAAATTGTGATTGTCTGCATATTTTACAACCCTTTTTTATCTTATCTCAAAAGCAATTCGAGACTTGCTGATTTGAATAAAACCCTTCTATAAAAGCACCTTGCTAGTCGTGACTCGTGACTGTTTAGGTTGTTGCCTAGAAGGAGATTAAATTCTTCACTGGGTGTGGACGCAATGCTAAATCATTTTGATCCTCAATCAGTGTTGAGACAATTATTAACGTGTTCAGATGAGAATTTTCTGTGCTTTCAAATTCTGCACCCATTAAAAATTGTTTACTACATGTATAGATGAAAACATTTTACTACGATATTCAGGCTAACAGTTGTTACTTTATTCTGAATTTCTTTCAGCCAAAAAATACGATGCTTTTCTCGCCAGCGAGTCGTTGATCAAGCAGATTCCGCGTTTGTTGGGTCCAGGTTTGAACAAGGCTGGTAAATTCCCTGGGCTTCTCTCTCACCAGGAGTCTATGACCGCAAAAATTGACGAAGTCAAAGCAACCATCAAGTTCCAGATGAAGAAGGTAAACAAAATAACCTATCTAATTTAAATATATATAATTCTAGCATTACCTTTCTCAAAAGCACCTCATATGCGACAATTTCTTAGCAGTTGAGGTCGTCAATAGAAAGAAGAGTAAAAATATCTTCTCTGGGTGAGGCTATGGCACTATATTACCACCAGCCTCAATCAGAGTCGAAACATAGCCAACATTTATAATTTAATGCTACTGCAAATACGCACTATAGCGAGTTAAGAAAGTTTAAAATATATATATATTTTTTTTTCATCTAATTAATCGCTATTTTTACAAAATTTTGAATGAGTATGCATTCAAATAAAAGGTTTTATACTTTTTTTTAACGTTATCTAAGTATTAATATTCTCCTACTTGTTTTTTTCAGGTGCTGTGTCTATCGGTTGCTGTTGGACACGTTGGTATGACACCCGACGAGCTCGTTCAGAACGTCCATCTGTCTGTGAACTTCCTGGTGTCTCTTCTGAAGAAGCACTGGCAGAATGTCCGCTCTCTTCACATTAAATCATCCATGGGACCACCACAGAGGCTGTACTAATTTTATCAATTAGCAATAACGCTTCTGACGCAAATCCAATGATAATAAATAAAATTGAAAAAAATATAATTGCTTGATGGATAGACCACCTACGATGATATAACCGAATCTACCACTGTAGAATTTTTTTATTTTATTTTTTTCAAAGTAATCTTTATCTTCAATCGAAAAGTTTTGGAAGCATGTTAAATCCAAAAATTTCCATTTGCGCATTACTAAATGAAAATTTTGCGACGAAATGACCATATCATTTTCGTGGAACAAATTCATCATCACTCGTTTATTGAGATTTCAAGTTCTGATCGCCGTTTTCTTTTATTATACTCTTTGTTTCGGTAGTTCATGATTATTATAATGTTACATCATGTGGCATATGCTTTTTAGAGTAAATGTCTCGAAGTCTTGCTGTTGAATTTAAAAAAAAAAAGACTTGGGTAACATTTTACTCTCAAACACGTATTTGCTGCGTTCAAAAAATGTCAAAGTTTGCCCGTACGAGTGATATTCTTTCAAAAAGAAGCCCGTCGAGTTATGAAATTTGATTTAATTTATATGTTTTCATATTGTTATTAGAATAAAAACTTTGTGACGTAATTAATTCTCTAAACCGGAACTTGAACCCGGAACTTTTTAAGCGCCCTATTGATACAAAAATAATTACAAACGTGCAACATGCCGTCGCCAGATGCGGAGGAGCACTTGAACCGTCGAGAAGTTCTCCTCTTGCATAAAACCTGATGCTGGTTCACGGTGGGCGTTTATAGTACAACATATCCCGTTCGCCTTAGGGTGCTGTGAATATTTTCTTTTATCTTACGAAACAAAGTATTTACTAATTCACTCTTCGCGTTAAAAGCACTAATCTTTGTGTAATTCGAAAAATATTAGCAAATATATATATATAATAAACACATTTTATTATCTGAATCACTAAAATAACATCGATCACAAGCTTTGTCGACGGTAAAGGATCTCTCCGAGGTCCCGAGCGCGTCTTTATAAATAAAGAAGCAGGTGTCCCGACGCGAGACACGGGATACGAAGGGATAGCGGATGATGTCTCTGTCTTTCGTGGGACCGGACCCTGCAGGGTGGTAGGGCCCGGTGTATGGTGTATTCTATGCATCCATACATATTCTCACCGAAGATCACCATAGACATGCTATTTTTGATCCCAACGCTTTGTGGGAGGGTGTCTCTCGCGATATCCTGCTTCGTCAAAGCACATGGCTTTGGTTCCTCAGACCTCGGGCAGTCGCTGTTCCGGCTTAGAACCGTCAACATTGCTTTACCGATTCACCGCGGTCCGTTAATTTTACTACTCTGTTATGTCTGACAATTAGTACAGTTTAAGTTTTACGCGGTGCCTGTATATGTACGGCATTGACAGCTTGTTTTTACTTCGCTATTTTTACCTCGATATTTTTTTTGACAATTATCACCTACGTCTGTGATCGTACGTCAGTGGTTCTTTAGTGTGAATTGTGAATAATGATGTGCTTTTAATTGTTTTTTCTTTTCTTTTCTTTTTTTTTCCCTATGCCAACTTTTTTACGGTAATTAAAATTATGAGTCTGATATTCCAACCACGGTGTTCGGGGTGTCGACTTCTTTTGAAAATGAGGGAATTTATTTATTCGACGTAATTGAGAAGGTACCGGTAATTAAAAAATAATTGTTTCAAACCAGTGGGAATTCTTAATGGAAATGTTTTCGTGGTTTTAAATTTCGAATTTAAGGAAACTGAAGGAATTTGTAATTAGATGCGGGTTGGGTCAGTAAGTTAGAGTCATAATATTTTGCCACTTTTGAACAAATAAAATTCGGTCCGATACGAGTAGAGTATAGTGATTTTTCAACGCGACTTTATGTTAACACGGTTAGCGTTACGCGGTTAATATTACGCTTTGACGTATAAATTATTCTACAAAAGAATAAAATCAGAAACAAGTGGAATTTATTCTTAACGCGAAAAATACTCGACAAAAATCAGGAATTATTACAATTGAAGTTCTGTACTCGTTTCATCGAACTGTTGTAATTGCTTTACATCAGCTTAGATTAAACCGATTGTTTAATGGTAATTGAATAATAATTGTTAGGTAAGGTAGGGAATAGACGAAAGGTAATATTGTAACGTGATAGTTGAATGTAAAAATTAAAAAAAAAAAAAAGTTTGTTAACTAAAAAATTGTCAACGTGTGGTGCGTACGTGTGATTTCAGATAAATATACATATATCCCATCGAATTGGCGAGATACGATTTTATGTTTTTGGAAGGAAATGACGAGGATATTTGATTGGAAGTTAAATGCTATCTCGAGCATTTTCAAGCCACGTTGCTAAGGGTTTAAAGTTACCGAAAGAGGGAAAAAAAACAAAAAAACATTTCGCAGAGACAAGCAACGCGTGTAACATTGCACGCGCGGAGGTCAGTCATCTAACAAATATCAAGACGCCTATACCTACAAACTGCAGGTTGCAAGAAAGTCTGAACGTCAACGTCAAGCTTGCACCGTCACATCATTTATCATATTCGAAAATTTACACGCGATCGTGGTAAGAGTTGAAAAAAATATTTCTATCCAGATTCTATTAGTACGAACCGTTTTATCAGTGACGATTTTTATGAGAAAATGAAAGAGAGTGAGAGAGAGAGAGAATGTGGAAATGAATCATAAAAGTAACGAAAAAAAAACATAATAATAATGATAATAACAATCTTAAGCCCCTTAATTAAATGTACGGTTGCATATACATTTATATGTTATCAACCAACCGTCGCACAGTAGATAGCATTGATTCAATAATTCCAACAACGTTGAAGAGCGTCAATAACAATTATTCAAAGCTATTTGCCGCTTCGAGTCGTCTCGTGTTTAGAACGTACGGGCTCATTAAAAAGGTGGCATACCAACTTATGTATGTAGTATATTTAAAGTTTTCTGTCTACAATTTTACTGCTTCGTCACCGTTGCAACAATGAGTTACCCGATATAGAATTGTGACTCGTTTGTCGCAAACGGAGTTTTTCAAAGCTTGAAAACAAAGGAGACACTTATTATATCAGTTAGCAAACCAATACCAATTCCGGGATGCAGATAAAAAAGATATAATACATTGTAGATGCATGTTTTCATACAGACTTATTCAAGAGCAAGAGAGAGAGAGAGAGAGAGAGAGAGAGAGAGAGAGAGAGAGAGAGAGAGAGAGAGAGAGGCTTACAAAGTATAATATACGATTATGCTTTTATTTAAAAAAAATTTTTTTTTTTTTTTTGAATCATATCATAATAAGCATAGAATTTAAGCGATTTAAGGTGATGGATACACATTCCTCTGAACAGCCGCAAAAAATATTGTACATCATACCTATGTATATTATATCTGTCGGATTCCGATAAGAAAACTTTAACGTACGTATGTACCTATGTACGACGCTTGTGCAGGTAATCGGGTCTGATATATAAACACGCTGATTTACCACCGATTGCGCATGTTTTTATACACCTCTGGTAATGCGTTTTTTTTTTTTTTTTTGTCACCGTCAATTCCTCCGCTACCCAACGATACGCGCGGGTATGCGATCGTTATCGGTTTGTCATATGTAGAAATCAAATTTACAAAAGATAAATCTGATTCACCGAAGCAGCTGGAACTGTGCCGGTAACGCGTATATAAGAAATTTTCGTACAATTACGATTTACGGAGCATTGGATTTATTGCAATGCGTTTTATATCCGCGGTTCTAATTCAATGCGAACGCCGCTGTTTGAGAAATCTTTTCGCAGTAATTTTTCAAAAATACAATTACCACATAAATGCCTGTATGAGATAAATAATGAAAGTGACAGCTAACTGGAGATGATGAAATCGTGTATAAAAATAATCGCAAGGATATGTTATTGTATTATGTTATTCCATGATACATCCATATGTAGATCGTTAACCGGACGACATAAGACACGTTGAACCGTTCTTATCGGAGATAACAACAAAACCCCAGCGGCGGAAAATTGTCAGTGACGATTCGTCAGCGAGAATCGACGGTTCGCGATATTTAATTTCTATCTCTCCGCGTACTTACTTTCCCCCTTGAATTCTTAATTCTTTGTTTTGCGACAAGTCGTTGTTACATTTGTTTTCATTGTACGATTATTTCCGTATTGGCATTCTATTGCGGGAGAACTCATAAAATTTGTCTGAAAAATGTCAAAATCTATCTGCAGACATTGATAATTCAAGTGAATATTTTGGTAATCAAAGTTTTTGACGTCACGAGACTGATATGAGAAAGTGAATTATGCTCTGGATGAACAATGAAACAAACAAGTCGAGATTACTTTTGTATTAAATGTATGTACGTCGCTTTGTAGTCCTGAAATGTCTTGAATTTGACCACCGTTAACGATCGAACTGCAATCCTTATGCAATTCATCTTGTTAATTCGAATATCCAAAGCATTGGTACCATTTTTTTTTAGAACAATTATATTCACGTTATTTTAATACAACCAAACAACAGTTTCCTTACATTCTGAGGAACAAAGATGACGATGTTTTAATGAATATTTGATTGCTGAGCGTCTTCCTGTGACCCATATTGATAACTGCATGTACAGTTGTATCTATATTTGATAGTACTTGTGTATCTATGATATTGAAATTTCGTTCGATAATTGTGGCGGTTATTTGAATACTTTGACAGTGCGGGTTAGAAGTAATATAATGCAATAAATCTATGTGCAGTAACGCTATGATCTTTTGTAAAATCAGCATCGCGTAAAACTTTCACTGAATATTGCTGATGAAAGTCAATTTGACAAGTTTATATTTACGTCTACAGCGCTTTGTCATATCCCGTGCGGTAATTACGGTTTAAATTAAAAGTATAGTGATGTGAGTCTGCAGAGCAGTGCACAAGAAATACACGTTATAAAAGGCTAAATTTAAAAACACGCCTTCATCCGCTTCCTCGATAAAAATGGAGTTCTGTGTCAAGTGTATTAACTAGTAAAAGCACGTCTTGTGAGTACAAATAATCATTATTCTGTTGTCAAGATAATAAATTTTTTAAATATCGCCAAGTTCTATATTAGTCGAGTTTATAGACAATCTTACGATGAAAATACGCTTTATTTTCAATTTGTAAAATATGATCGGTTTTACACGGTTGTTTTAAGATTATATATCGGCAAATATTACCACAGGTTCGTCAACTTTTACTATAATTCAATAATTTCTCACAACAGTAAATAATACACTCTATGTAGGTAAATCGTCTAGCTTTATTAATTCCTACAATATCTATACAACTATGCATATGGTTACATACTAATAATGCCGTATAACGACGAGCAACGCAACGGTCCAATAATCTGCAGCGGTTGTTAATGTCCTATCTAAAATCGCGATTAGATTAGGCTAAAAATGTTCACGCATTTTCGACTTTCACATTTACTGATTTATTAACATGTGGTCAGAGAACCGACACTGCCACTATAATACTTTACACGTTAAATTTTTAACAACGGATCAGTATATATTCCTATAGTTTCTTTTTTATTTATAAATAGATTCATTTATTTTCACGAGAAAAAAAACCAAGCTTGTACAAAATCCAAAGCCTTTTCATCACTACGTTTTTTCTCGTTAACACTATTAATCAGAGATTGCATTTCTTCTACCGATGTTTCAACATTTCTGGAGCTGGTGTTTGAACCTTCTCGATAATTTTTTGGCGCGAAGTTCTTCGAGATATAATCGATATTATACTTGAAAAGTTCTACTCGCTATTAGAATTATACTGCAAATTGGTATTTCAGGTCGATTGATCATTTTTGGATTGAAATAATTATTCACTTCGTATCAAACGCTTAAAGAAAATTCATTTTTTCTTAACGAGAATTTTATTTCTCCCCATTATACCTGATGTATTATACCTGTACACAATATAATATATCTGTTGACTTTTACCATGGATTCTATTCGCTTCTAAATTCACATAATTTTCAATTTAGATTTAACACAAAGGTATGTTTTGTGGATTGACAGTGCAAACGATTCGCTCAAGCATTGAATAAGTTCCCCTGTGTTCTGTATTAAATTATTTATTTATCTTAACTATCATAATTGTTACGGTGGACTATGAGGAAAGAGCTGATAACAGAGACCACTGTAACCGAATTAGGTTGAAGAAAAAAAAATAAAAAATTGAACACGTACTTTTAGTATACGGTTGTTAAAATTTTTCTCCACTTGTATCACGTAGGAACATATTTAAAAAAAATAAAGTTGTGCTTACCGGTCTTGTGCAGTATTGCGACACATACTCGTCATGAGCAAAATACTAAAATATCCTGCAGAAGCCGAATCATTACTGAAATGGCGTAATAAATATCCCATTACTCATGGGATAATGATATACTTTTAATCGCTTTATCTGATAAAACTGCTACTACCGTTTGGAAAATAATACCTTGGTGGATACCGTGCATGCGTTCAATCGAAACCATTAGAAATTTATCAATCGGAGGATATCCCGTTGCCTCGACTCAACATTGTATATTATTAAGTTTTACCGAAAACTTCTGCAGCGTTTCTTTCATCTTAATTGTGTCGTAATTCGTTAAATAGATTCACTTAAATTTTAATTTCTTGTGCACCGCAAATGCTCGGGATTAATGTCGGAACGTGCAGTTGACGATAATTAGTATCATCATCCAAGACACTTGATGCAAACAATTGCTTCACATGCACTCCTGTTATGCTTCCGGGCTCAGTTTACTATTGATACACCTATATTTATACATATCCAAATATTTATCGACATGCTCGGATTGTACATTTTTAAGATACATCCAATTGTCAATGAATATAGAGCTGTTATAACAAGTTTATCGCATTTGAGGGGGGAGTAAGAGGAGAGAATAACACAAGCGGTCATTTTTTCCATTTGGAATACCTTGTAAAGTCATTCAATTATTTTTATCAACTTTATTATCTATCAAATATCATGGGTTTTCCTGGTTGTAGAAATAGTAAAATGATCTCTATGATTTTTGAATCGTTTCGAATATCTTTTAGTTATTTTCTAATATAGTTCAACACGGATGTTTTATTGTCAATCATTGTCTTTGCAGGTTTTAACTGCGTACGAAGATGATACCAAGAAAAAATATCAAATTTGTCCTCTGCACGTTTTACCTCTTATATTCTTTCGAAAATGGAGGAAAAACTGTAGCAGAGACTCGTCAGAATGACGCAGAATTTTCCGAAAATACAATTTCATCGAACGATTATGAATCCGAGTATTCGTCGGTGTCACCAACTGTGAACTTGGAACCAGATACAACAGTTGACTATTTTAGCACTACTAAAAATTCGGAAACTCGATTGATTGACGATACTACCGATAACTCGACTACTTTGACAAATGGAACGAGCTCTGAAGTCAATTGTACAGGTTTACAATCACCCCATTTTACATTTATAACATTAGAGATCTTGAAACAACGTTATACAGCTGTAATGGCTTACAAATATCGACTCCATTTATACAATATTTTACGAATCTTATTGTTTCAGACACGCCAAGCTCTGTACAAAACTTAACAGTATCGAGCACGTACAGTAGCCTTACTTTGAGTTGGTCACCTGTGGTATCCAGCGAAGAGTGTATACAACTGTATAACATAACATGGAATTCAGAATCTAGTGACGATTTCGATTATGATATCGTATATTCACCTGCCTCAGAGTACGTCATCTCAAATCTAACATCGTGTACGTCATACGTAATCAGCGTAGTGGTAGTTGGAGAAAATGGAAATGTCAGTAACGCAACAACTGTTACAGGCAACACCACCGAATCGCGTAAGTGTGTAATTAATGGGTATTAAATATGGAGTGAGAGAGTCGTGTTTATTAAATTTTTATCAAATGACAATTATTACAGAAATACCGCAGGTGAATAATTTGGATGTCGAACCACTTGAGTATGGGCTGAACGTTACGTGGGATCCTCCGGACAATCTGTCTTGCTTGAAGTATTACCTCGTCAACGTAACAGCAGAGGGTGATTTTGTCGAAAATTTAGCAAATGCCTCGAGCGAAGTAACATTCTATACGTTTAGCAACTTATCAGCTTGCACGATGTATACCGTACAAGTAACTCCTATCAGTACAAACGATAACTACGGAACTGCTTCTCGTATTAACGGCGAAACATCAGCTTCCAGTAAGTTGAAATACAGAGTATTACTTACAGATACCACTATTCATAATTTCTCTATTACTTTTCGAACAGTTTTTCAAAAGAATCTTGTGAATATACTGTTAACAAATAAAGAGACGCTTAGTAATATGAATTAATCAAAAAACTCCCGAACTCTTTGATATATGACAAACTTTTACCATTATATTTACAGTATCTGAGGCAGTTAGTAATCGTACTGTTTGATTTGACAATTTCTTGTTTTGATTTACAGCTCCAGGCGCAGTGAGGAATTTGACTGTACTAACGCAGAACATCACTGAGTCCTCGATATATTTAACATGGTCAGAACCATCTTTAAATCCAACTTGTGTTTTATACTACAAAGTTGATACGTGTTACGAAAACAATTGTACAGAAGACATAACCGCGAGTTTATTCTACAACGCAACTAGTCTCAGCCCATGCCGGAGTTACACGTTTAACGTCAGTGCAGTTGGATCTAACCATTCATCAGAATCAGCGACAGAAACGGCACGAACCACGTATCTCGGTATGCATGATTTATATCTTGATAATTAGCACCAAGTAATTATACAAATTTTGGACTGGACCTTAGAAATACTTAAAATTCTAGTCTATAATTACACCTAGGTATTTTTATTTTGATTCACAGCTCCAGGCGAAGTGAGTGGCCTGGCTGCACCATCCCAGAATGTAACTGGGTACTCGGTGTATTTAACTTGGTCCGAACCCAGTTTAAATCCAACCTGTATTCTAAATTACAGTATCAGTATTTGTAACGATAACAATTGTACCGAAAACCATACTCGTGATGTATTCTATAACGCTACCAGTCTCGATCCATGTCTGACCTACACATTTACCGTCAACGCCATCGGATTTGTTGGTTCATCTCATACAGCCAATACAACTGCTACAACCTCATATGTCAGTAGGTATAATTTATCTGCTTGTTAATAATAGTAAGACAGTATCTCAGTAATAGATTTCTTTATTCTGTGTTGAAAGTTGAACAAGAAAAAGTATAATGCTTGTATAGAAAACCTGAAATTTTTGTCTCTTAACTCACATTACGATGTAATTGAAATTTGTAAACATTTTTCTATTATCTAGATCAAATTTACGTTAATTGAACATTGGCCCCTCCTTTCATTATAGCACCTGGAATACCGACGTCAATGACAGTAACGCCTGGTCAATATTCCTTGTACGTTTCTTGGGAACCACCATCAACTGCACCGACGTGTGTAAACCATTATCAAGTAATGATATTAAATGGGACAACACATTCCATTACAGACACGAATATTACACTATCTGATTTAATTGCCTGCAAATCATACATCATTCAAATCACCCCTGTATGGACGAGTGACGAGGGAGAGTCTGGTACTATTGAAGGCACTACTGAAGAAAGCGGTGAGTTGGGCTGAAAAGAAAACTTCACTTGAGGTGGTAATTTATCGAAATGGTAGGTAACTTCAAGTTCAAATTTTGTTTCAGTCGATGACCCACCAGTGCAAGATATTGTACCCTGGGTAACTAAAAGCACAATTTCAGTCGGCTGGCACATTGACAGGGACAACAACGAATGTGGTCTTACTTCCGTCCTAACTTATTGTAATTATACAATAAGTGAAGGACGCGGCTATGAGTTGGTCAACGGATTTTCTACAGATGACATTTCGACTTTTAGTTCTGGAACCAATGTGACGATTAATGTAACACTTTATAATCTCAGTCCCTTCACATACTATGAATGCTACGGAGTGACTGTCAACTCTGCTGGGCAAAGCGTAAATGGAGAGAACGTTACTGTGAGAACATCTGAAGATGGTAAGCATCGTTATCCATTTTTATGTTTCTACATTTTTGCAACCATCAAAATGTACACTCGCTGTTGTTGCGACTATCAGCTTTTACTCCTACTCGATGCTAATATGCACTTTTCTTTTCACAGTTCCATCTGCACCTAGTTTAGAAGCACTTAATTTGACAAGTTCTACGTTTAATTTGGTTTGGGAAAGTCCTAACTATCTTCCAGGAAATTTAATTGAATATGAGATAATTTTGGGATTGCAGCGACTATTTCTTCAGCCTAGTTTCTGTATTTACAACGACTCGTCAAAAACTATTTCGGATATTAACGGAACAACTCTTGCATACGCTTACTTAGAGGCTGTACCTTATTCAAATTATTCTGCAAGTATCAAAGCAAGGACTAACGCTGGTTGGGGGAATTACAGCAATTATATCAGTTTTCAAACTCTTGCAGGAGGTAAGTAAGCGATACGATTATTAATATCATTATTATCAGCTATGTAATTCCTCGCTTTTGGAATAATGATAAATTAATCAACTATTTCAGTTCCTGGTGCTGTTAATAATGTTGAATATTCAAATAAAACAAATGCGAGCAACATTGATGTGTTAGATACATTTCTTAGCTGGCAACTGCCTTGCTCATTAAACGGAGAAATAGAATTCTTTAATGTATATGTAAGCGGAACGAGGGACGGATACGATGACCACGAATTTAACCGTACCTATAACGTTTCGGAAATCGTCGACGCAGATACGAAGTTTACAATGAATTTTGGGCAGCTGCGAGCAGAGTACAGTTATATTTTTCAAATCTCCACCAAAGTCAAGGGAGTTTCTGAAAAAGGACCCTTGACTAACTACAGTGTGATTTATCCTGCTGGGAGTAAGTTTCCTGATAATTAACTGTATTTCATACATTTATATTGAATTATTTCTGTTTCCATTATAACCGTGAATCTGTTTTCATATCAGTTCCACCTTTGCCAAGCAGTTGGTACATGACACAAATAAATATTGACCCGTACAAAGCTCAGAGAAGTTTGAGTACAGCCTGGGTATTATTGCCTTTGTTTGAAAACACAAATGGCGAAATCCAGTATTATGCTATAATGGTATCAGAGATTGGTCAAAGTACTCAAATTAGTCACAGATTGGATGTACGTAGTGGTGAATGGCCAAATGCGACTCTGTGGCAAGAAGCTATGCCTTACAATCCTGTTGTTAGTTATCAAGCGACCCCAGTCAGATGGCACCCTGCTTCAAGTAAGCGCTTTCACAGAGCTCAAACAATTTGTAGCCCAAGTTTTCTCATGTGATCTTACTCGTTGGTTTAAATTTATTCAACAGCAGATAATATTGTGGAGTCGGGGAAAATTAAAGCAATCAAATTTATGCTCGGTGGAAATCTCACATGCCCCAAATTAACATCTAACTCAAATCGTGAGGCGTCATACTGCAATGGACCACTTCAATCCGATTTAAAGTATGAAGTTCGTATGCGTGCATTCACCAATGGAGGATATCAAGATTCTGAAACCATCATCGTCATAACGAGTAACACAGTTATTACACTTAAAGATGATAGTTATTTTTATAACGTTGTAGACACTGCACAATACCACTTCAGTGTACAGATGTTTAAAATTAGTATAGAGGGTGTGTCATCTTGATTTTAGGAACGTCAAAATTCAGGTCAAATTGATAGCTGTTCATATTTGTATATTAGGGTATTTCACATTGAAATTTTTTTTTTATTTTCCTATGGGCGTATGCAAAAAGTGCTTGCTTTTGGTCCGAAATGAAGCTTTTAAAAGACTGCAGAGCACTATAGAACCAGTGATAGAGTGTGCGAAAACGATTTTTTAAGAAAGTGAAAAATCGATATTAGCACGCCTGAAACACATATTATCTCTATTATATTTTACAAAAAAATCCATTATAGCCTGAACAGATTCTATAAAGTCTATCACAGAGAAATGCTGATATAGAAGGGTCCCAAATGTGCCATAGTGCATTTCTGTGTAAAATATAAAAGAAATAATATTATACAGATAAAAATAAATTTTTTTTTACGATGCATCAACAGTAGCATTTCTCTGTAATGATCCGTAATGTCTCTGAAAAAAAAATTTTAACTGTGAAACTTCCTATTGAACATGTTAAACAAATGTGGATTAGTAGCGCTGTTCAGCTGTGAATTGAAAAAACAGAACCCAGCTTCAATATGTACTTATGGCTGAATTATGCATACTAACAAAAACCTTTACTGAGATTAGTAACGTTAACATTCAAATATCTAGACGTACTCTTAGTAAAACTCATCACTCTACTAATTCCTCTTGTTATTTGTTTTTCTTTTGTAACTTTAGAAGCTGAATTTAACTTGGGCTTGGTGATTGGGGTGGTGTCTGGAATATTGTTTTTTGGAATAATATTTCTGATGATGTTACTTATGCGGAAAGGCAGTTGGCAAGCGTAAGTAATCGATTTGGTAATTGTTTCTTCCTCGTGAATCTTTTCCGGGTGGGAAGATTTCTATTGTGAAACTGTCGAAAAGTGCTATTCAAAATTAGTGGTTAGTGGACTACTACTCCATGTAAAATTCTGCATGACATGGTCATATTACGTTTAGTTGCAAAAGTATACAAAATAATGTTGATTAGATTTCGGTTCAAGGTCAGATTTGCATAGCTTATCGAGTGAAAGTATTATCGACATGCCAGTTTACGTGGTTGTACATTTTCTTAAATTTTACATGGTATAGTAGTCGACTAACAACTAATTTTTCATAGCATTTTTCAATAGTTTTACATGAAAATTTTTTTACCAAAGTTTCTATCAGTTGTAATTCAAATATACAGATGAAATTTTACAGTTTTTAAGTACTACAGTACTTGGTAGCCTTGCGAGCAAGATACTTATAGATATACATTACATTAACTTGAATTTAAAGTTTTACCTTGTTCTTACACTAGTGTACGAGCAACATGTATACTTCTATGTACGTATGTATATCAAACTCGAGGTATATATTTTCAGAAATTAATCAATATTACTTCTGTGACTCTCAGTAGTTTGTTGTGTAAGTTGAATTCAGCAAGGTCATTCAATTTCGTAAATCTGCGACAGTATTATACTGAGCAACGAATATACAATAGCAACATGATTCTGATTGTAAGGATTCACCGTTGGTGATATCTCAAACCATAAAGTGTTGAACTAAACTAAAACAATTGTTCATAATCATGGATATTTTTAAATATGTTCGACGAAGGTGAAATATGTGTTGTAAACAAAAACCAAGCACAAGACTTAAATAGCACAGACAACTTGCAACTTAATTTCTTTAAAGTAACACCAAATCATCTCTGTGTGTATTTTCTAAATAAAAAAATTTAGGCCTATTTCACCGACATGACAATATATTAATTATATCTGTCAGATCGTTGCTTTTGTGCACAAACGACACCGCAGGGTTATTTTTTAGCCACCTAATTTAAATCTGACATTGTT